>NC_133770.1:119227538-119490036 GCF_003597395.2 Chelonoidis abingdonii
ATCTACACAATATACATAGACATAAAATGTAAAAACTTAAATATCTTAGAAACAGTAGCCAATCAGTTGTTTTAATTGTCATATTTGAATTCAGCACATCAAAATACGTAATAAATACCACATTTTATCACTGAAGCAGACAACTTCTCAAAAATTGTAGACCAGTGTTATTTCCTTGGCAAGGCAGAGTGGAAAGTCACCCATAAAAGGCAAGGTTGTGGGATTCACACACAGCCGTGCATAGGCAGCTGTGCAGCCCCTGGGAGGTCATTGGGCGGAATTGTGCTAGGGCTGCTCATTATGGATCATGCTGAGCACGCAACCCTTCCTCATAATGATAGCACAGATCACTTCTCCAGACATGCTACCCCTCTGGCCAATGGAAGGGGAAAAGCACAGGGCTACGACCATGTCTTTTCTCTGCCCCTTTGGGGGCAATTTAACTTCTAGATAAAGCATTGACTAGCTCCTGTTTACAGGGACCACTGTTGAGAGGCACTTGCTCATGCTGTACAAGATTGGGGTGTGGGGGAAGTCTTCCTGCATGCCAGTAAAAGGACTGATTATCATATGGCTAGAAGTATTTCTCTGCTGCATGAATAAGAAGCACTAACCACACATCTGTCACCATAACTTCTGTGTCTTACTCCCTTCCTGTAGGAATGAGGGAATTTTTTCTCCCCTGTGTTGAAGGGGTTTGGACAATCGAGATTATAGGACAGTTTTTCAAAGTACCAGTTGCAGCAGTGTCTGTGGGTATGCATGCTTCCACACCTACAGAATGAAACCTAGTTGCAATATTTTTATAGGTGAGTACAGGCAGGTTGAAAATCAGGCCTGAGTAAAGTGTATCCCAGGTGTGGGCATGCATGAAATTTGGGACAAGCACAGCACAGGGGCTTTGGAAAAAGCTTTTAGAGAGCCAAGTTGCCATGGCCTCTTCTGCTCTTGACACTCAGACAAAGCAGCTAAGAGATCACTCAGCTGGTCTCTCCTCTGCCATCTTCTGCACCATTCTGGTATTGGCAGGCCCACTAACAAGGCATTATTAGGCGGCTCTCAGCCCTGCTGGAAGTTGCTGCAAACAGACTGGACTCAATTCATTTTAACTAAAATATTTGATTTCTGCAATAGCTAACTTTACAACAAAAATAGAAGCTGTTCTTCCTCAGGTCCTGCAAAAAAGGAAGAGGCCATTAGACATTCTCAGTTTTTCAAAACATTTAAGCTGAAGTCCATGAACAGGCAGCTAAGCGTACTCATGTCTGTGACCACTTAGATCCAGGAGCTTCATTTCTGCACCAATGCCAGTGAAGATCAGTCTTACCAGGAAACTCAGTTGGATCAAGCAGCCATCTATCCAGGTACCAGAACACTTGAGATACATTACAGGTTTCAACAGGTATGGTGTACTGCTTCCTTGAAAGCATCTTTCAGCTGGGCTGCAGGAGGAGGAGGAGGAGGAATCTGAAGACATCTGTTTTCCAGTTTTTACTTTTACGTGAGCCCTTGATCTTAGGTTAGACTGCCAAGATGGCTTTATAGGTGTTCTAATCATATATTACTTTGTTCACACCAGGTTTACAGTAATGTTAACATTGCTTTACTCAGATTCCAGCACTTTGTTCTTTATACATATTTCTGTGACACACTTAAGCAATAACTATTTAAAAATGTCTAATGATTTATCCTTACTGGTGGTCAAAACAACTGAAGTGTGCAATGCAGCCAGTATGCTCCAGAAGAGAGTAAAAGATGGGTTACATGGATATCACTAATCTAATAAGAATGGTCATACTAAGTCAGACCAATGGTCCATCTAGCCCAGGGTTCTGCTTCCAACAGTGGCCAGAAGACAGGATACTTCAGAGGGAATGATCAGAACAAGACAATTATCAAGTGATCCATCCCTTATCGTCCAGTCCCATCTTTTGGCAGTCAGAGGTATAGGGACACCCAGAGCATAGGGATGCATCCCTTACAACCTTAACTAATAGTCATTGAGGGACCTATTCTCCATGAACTTATCCATGAGCCAAGGCCTAAGTCTGAGTGTCACAACCACTTGAGAAATGGTAATATCTCAGCTCTGTTGTATGCAGTGTTGTTTTAGCCATGTTGGTCCCTTAAATTCATAACTTTGCTAGACACTAAAAATCATGGACTGAATAGAAACACTGGCTTTATGGCTTATTACAAATGCCCCCCCCCCGCCCCAGCTGCCTTCCCTCTCCCCCTCCTTTTCCCCCATAATTGGAAGGATGTCAACAGGCCACTTCACATTGAATGGTTCCTTGAAATGTGTTAACTACTTTCTGCTAAGCAAACTGTTCCATCTTGTATTTAGCTGTGACATTCTGGGTATGTTTCCCAGGCCTTGTCTACACTGGTACTTTGCAGCGCTGCAACTTTCTCGCTCAGGGGTGTGAAAAAACACCCCTACCCCCGAGGGCTGCAAGTTTCAGTGCTGTAAAGTGTCAGTGTAGACTGTGCACCAGCGCTGGGAGCCACTCACCTTGTGGGGGTGGGTTTTTTTACAGTACTAGAAGAGCTCTCTCCAGCACTGGTGCTGCAACTACACAGCCATGTTAAAATGCTGCCATGGCAGTGCTTTAACGTTGCTAGTGAAGACATACACAGAGCTCTTCTTCAGGTCTGGGGGTAAGCTGGAAAGCTTGTCTCTCTCACCAAACAGAAGTTGGTTCAATAAAAAAAGATATTTCCTCACCCACCTTGTCTCTTTACTATCTCAGCATTGGCACATGGGAGTCTCTTAATACGATTTTAGGAAAGGTAAGAGAAATTGAAACACATTGGTAATTATTTATCTCCAAAAGTTAGGGGCTTTATTTACGTTGGGTTGGACTCATCATCATTCTCCACTGACTATATCTTCCAAAACTCTTTTTGCGGTATTTTCAGAAAAGATAGCTTTAGAAATATTTAAGTATCTCATTAAAGAAAAACAAAAAAACCCAAGAATTTAAAATGAATAGACTCTCCCCCACTCAAGCACCACTGTGATGTTTAGTCAGAGGCGATTCTGCGAACAGTCCCCACCAGTGCACTCTGGATAGGGTAGGATACGGTAGGGAATTTTCTATATAGAATCTCCAGCTATGAAACTTGCTCCCCTTGACAGTACATAAAAACTCAATTTCACTTACCTTCAATGCACTGTTCAAGACAACTTTTTGATCAAGTACTTCCTTTGTACTATGTGTTGTGAGCAGTTTAAATTTAACTTGTTGCTATACTTCTATGTCATGCACCCAGAGGCAGTTGTAAAAAAAGCCATTAGATAACTACAATACAGCTGTGCTCAGTGGAATAGCCTCTTGAGATACACTTCTCATGGGCCCCCTAAGGTTCAGAGGACAGCCATTCTCCTTCAGTACCATACAAAAATATAACGTATGACAGAATCTAAAAATACTGTCTAGAGGCTATATGGACAACAATGAAATGCCACCCCAGCTGTATTCTGTATTGTCTTTTTTTTTTGCGGACTTGGATTACCTATCCAACTAAGCAACGTATCTAATGCCAAGTCATCTCCTAACTCATCTTTCAGTAACTTAATCTAGCATTGCACTTCAGCTCCAAATGCAACTGCACATCAGTTAAGATTAAAATATTAAGAAGACCACAACAAGGAGGACTGATGAGGACTTGAAGGAAGCCATGTAATGAAGAAAAAAGCATAGGAAACCAAGATTATTAGGTGTGCATTCTGCAGCTTCATCTTAGTCAACTGTTGGTATTTATTGACAGTAATCCTGTCTGAAATATTTCTGCTCTCAGTGGAAAAAGAGCGGGTTGGAGGTGGTCACTCTTCATAGTGCACTGACCTCCACTCTTCCCTACTTTCTTCCCCTGACATGTATTACTGAGCTTCAATAGTGACCCTGTATTTAAAAGATGTTGTATAGCAGTTTCTATTATAAACTGCAATTTTCACCACCATTCTGTCTAAAATGTCTTACTGACTCTTAGGTCCCAGGAGATATTTTTAGGTGAGTTTGAGGATACTGCCTTGTCTCTTCCCAATCTGTTCTCCTCCACTTCCACCGCTCACACACTTGCTGGAAGATGCAGGAAGAGTCCCTGCTTAATCCTATGTTCAGAGGCCTAATGTCCAGTTAGTCTATGCAGGGCTCTAAGGGTTCTTGATCCCCTTTTCTTCCTTACGTGGGTGTGTAGTCCAAGTCAGAATCTAGCCCCAATGTTTGTGTAAAAACATATTTCAAAAGCTAACTTGATACATTATTCCACAATGAGAAATGGTGCATTAAGGCTAGATGGACATTTTTGTCATTATTACAAAAAATCCAAACCTCTAGAAGATCTGCAAGTATCTCAGCAGGTGTTAGAAACACTGCGAGAGGCTCTGTGGGATTTATAACCAGACTGTAAATTCTATGAAACAAATAGTACTGCTAAGACAGAGTGAGAGATTCCAATGGGATCCTAATGCCAACCCCTAATTCTTTAGCTTTAAAATAAATCCACCTGAAATTTGGCAATGTGTTGTTTTGGAACAGAAGATTTTTTGGAGAATGTTGGATATTAGTTGGACAAAGCATTTTTGAGTTATATAACTTTGAAAAAGACAGAGGCTTTTTTGGAACAATCTTCTGAAGTGGTTTTGGAATGTCATATCTCAACATCAAATTGCTTGGGGTTAAGGAGGGGTTGGGTCTACGGCCTACATATGGAAAGTGGCTGTTAGTGGGCCAATAGGTATGCTGGACGCAGAAAGGGATAGTGACATCTGTAGACAATTAGATAAATATAGATGGGATAGAGTAGGTGAATATAAGGTCAAAAGTTACAGGTATTTGTAGAACTATTTCTTGGCTATCATGTGTGGTTTTGAACTACAGTTTAATGAGATATTTCTGGATCTATCTATCCTTAATTCCACCATCAAGGTGGGGTTGTTGTTTTTTTTTTTACTACTATCTAGGAACTGCATTCTCTTTGCTGTACCAAAGCAAACAATTGAAAAACAACAGGGTTTATACACTGGAAATATTCACCTGGCCACTGACATGGTTGGCTTTCTGGGATCTACTAGTTCTTTACTTCTGACTGACTGTTTTATGCTGCTCTGGCTCTCTTCCTACTAATGTCCTGGCTCTCCTCCAGAGCTGCCAAGTTTAAGTAAAGGGAGACACAAAGCTCTTAACATTTTCAGGCCATATTGCACAATTTGTTTAATAAACCAAAGATTTGTGTTTTAAACGATAAACATCTATTCTACTCATTACTGCTTTGCTGGATCAAATTCATACCTATATAAATCAGAAAAATTGAGTTGCACCAGATGACACCAGGTCTGAATTTGCCACTTGTTTTTAACACATCATGAAATGCATCTTGCGCAGTGTCCAGGTGCAGAGTTTTTGAGATCAGCATCTCAGAGTTCTAAACCCTGCATTCTGCATTCCTGGGCCAGAGAAAAAGACACAGGGAAGCGCTGAGGGGTTTGCTCCATAAATTGGCCTATACTCATGGCTAGTAGATGGCAACATTGCACCCTTTTGTCCTTCACAGTGGTAGAAAGGATGGAAGATGCCAGTGTCCAGAGCTTCCAGTGACTTCACTGTAGCAAATGTGTTCTCATGTACCAACCACCTGGCTTCTCCCCACAGCAAGTATCAAGACAAATTCCCCACAGGTGCCGTTCACCAGGACAGGGTCTGACCCCACTAACATTGCACAGAGGGCTGTGAGGATACTCTTTACCAACCGGCCACAAGAGAGCAAGTAATGAGACTTGTGCTTCCAACTCAGACTCAAAGGCCAGAAGGGACTATCATGAGCACCTAGTCTTACCTCCTGCACATTGCAGGCCACAGAACCTCACCCACCCACTCCTGTAATATACCCCTAACTACTGCCTGAGTTACTGAAGTTCTCAAATCTTGATGTAAAGATTTCAAATTACAGAGAATCCACCATTTACTCTAGTTCAAATCAGTAAGTGACCCATGCCCCACACTGCAGAGGATGTTGATAAAATGCCCAGGATCTCTGCCAATCTGACCCTGGGGAAAAATTCCTTCCTGATCCCAAATATAGCAATCAGTTAGGTAAGCGGGGGAATGGTCCCACTATTGTGGGGAACTTTCCTGGTTTAAACACCTCTCCAGTGAAGTGGGCTAGTGAAAGGATCTGAGTCCTTGCTCCCACTTCCTTTACCCAGAGGCCTGCCTGACCTCAAGGGCTCCCCTTCCACTCGCCTGTGTGGCAGAGACCTTGTAACCCCAACAAGGCTGGGCTCAGGATTCCAGTGGGGCTCAACCCCAACCTTGTCATGGCCATTAGGGGCTAGGGTGTCCCCACTTCAGGGTGCACTCTCTGCATTGGATGCTTCCCTGGCTCACTGATCATTACATACAGTTCAAAGCAAATACAATTTATTAAACAGCAACCAATAAAAAGAAAAAAAAGGAAACATGGGAAAGGTTAAAGGAAAACCCATCACCCTGCTCTCTGGCATGGGGACATCACAACCAGTGTCTCTGGAATGTAAGGGAAGTTCAGTCTGTTGCTCACAAGTCCCAGGCCTCCTTCTCAGCCCCTGGCTGTGCTGCAGGGATGCTGAGGGTCAGACACTTCTGGTTGTGGCCACACACCCTCAGGCTCAAGGTGGCAGGACCCTTCCCAGCATCATCCCTACCCCGTCAGGGTTACCGTCCATCTTCAAGTCTGGCCTGCCAGGAATCTTGGCTGAGGGCATCTCCCTGTGCTAGGCCCACTGCCCAGGGTCCCCCTTGCTCTCCCCAGCTACTCACCACACCCAGCTCCGGACTGCTCCAGCCCCAGCTCCAGCTCCAGCTCCATCACTCTGCCTCAGCACAGCTGCTGATCTGCCTCCAGCAACCTGGACTGCTTCTCTCGTTCAGTCTCTGACTCTGGCTGGCACAACTCTACTTCCCAGCTCAGCTTGGGCCTCTGCTCTCTCCTTAGCACAGCCTCACTCTATCTGACACACGCAATTCCAGCTCACACAGAGGACACGACTCCTCTGGCCTCCTGATTCCCTCATTAGCCTTCCCCCCCGCCAATCAGGCTGACCTGGAGTATTGGCCTCTCCCCATTGTTCCTGGGGACTGTCAGTCTCAGGGTCCTGATTTCCCATTCACCCTTCCCCTTTCTTTTGGTACTGGGGGCTAATCAACCAAAACACCCCCACTGAGCTTTAGTAAGGGGACAACAGTCCCCTTACAGTTAGACCCAGAGCATGTGGGCAACACCCACCAGCCAGACACCCAGGAAAGAATTCTCTGTAGTAGCTCAGAGCCCTTCTTCTCTAATGCCCCATCTCCCGCTGTTGGGGATATTTGCGGAAAGCAGTCACTGATGGCCTACCTGCCATTGTAGGCAATTTCATCATACTGTCCCCTCCATAAACATATCAAGCTCAGTCTTCAAACAAGTTGCCCCCCACTAGTCTACTTGGAAGGCTGTTCCAGAACTCCCTTGGTTGCTTTTGAAACTCTCCCCCTACATGGGTTAGAACCTGGCTACTCTAAAGCATTCCCCCTCTAAAATGTATGTATTTATTTGGCTTTTTAATCAACTACAATAAAATAATGCCCACACAGTGCCCTGGGGGCCTTTAGCAATCTTTTAAAAATACAACAAACAGCCCTGTCAGTCGACTGCCCCGTCCCCAAGATCAAATGAAATAACAGAGCAACAGCATAAATATAGTTACTCCAAACCATCCCCAGAGGCCCAACCCACTAATACCCAGTCCTAGCCAACACCCCTCTCCTCACAGGCAAGGGGAAAGTTGGGACTTGCATCATGCCCTGTGAGCTGATACATTCAAGCTCTTACAGACCTGGTGAAGAAGTGTGTTCCAAAGGTCCAGGGCTCCCTCTCATACTGATAGGACTTCAGCTCAGATCAGCTACATATGCTGACCATAGCAATATGTCACTGGGGAGAGACACTGCCTCTTAGATAAGCCTCACTGCTATGATGGAGATTACCGGAACCATTTTTGGTGAGTCTCTAGATATTCACACATGGATATTAGAAGTAGGGAATTTTCTGTGTAGAGTTCCCAGCTCTAGAGCTTGCAAGATTAAAGGTATTTTGCACTGGGTGACTAAAGTTAAGCCACAGCAGGTCACAGAAGGAAGCATCTGCTTGCTGTGGACAGGATTGCGGTAAAAGGTGTCAATGAGAGGAGAGGTATGGTAGATTGCTTATATTAATGTCTAGTTTTATTTCCAGTGTGATAAAGTGACTCACCAAGCAGCACATCCCCTTGTGACTTGGCATGCCTGGGCCACCACCTCAGGGACCTTACTCCCCTGTTGACAGCTGCTCTGTACTGCTGTGGTCTACTTCTTCTCATCCCTCCACCCAGGTCACATGGTCCCACCCATTGGTGGGTAAACCAAGTCCTCCACAGCTGTAGTACAGAGGTTTCACGCCAGGCCTTCACCTCAACTTCAGACTTAATAGTCCTTTCCAGCCCTTGTCTCTGTGCTGCCTTCATTGGTGGGCCAGTAAGTGAACCCTGGTCCTCCCTCTACTCTGGCTCCAGCCCAGGGAGCCTGAAATAAATAGCTAAGGTCTATCTACAGACCCACTTCTCCCTCCCTGGGCTACTTCCAGCCCCTTCCCAGGCTCACTCCTCCACAGACTGCAAAAGGAGAAACAACATAGTCTGAGGAAACAAAATACATGTAAATGTCCCATGCCAGACCTACCTTCCCCTAGAGAGGCTAGAGGGTCTGGTATCTAGCCATCTCTGATTATCCTCTAGCTACAGCCACACCTTCCTTCTGGCAGTCCCAGGACAGGCCCCGGCCAGGCCTTCTATCAAGTTGCTGCCACAAAAGGTCCCCCTTTCCTCCCACTCACTACCTATTAGATTGGGCTTTCCCCCTCTTAACCTCTCCCTCTAGGCTTAACGACTCTCACAGGTGAAGCAGGGTGGGTTTATTGAGCCAGCTGGCTCTCCTTAACCCCTTCCTGCCTACTGCTGGCTTTGTGTACCCTGTTACAGTCTGCACTCCGATGCTATGGCAGTAGGCACAAGAAATCATTAACAGTGAGATGTTTCAAAGTGTCAGTAGGATTTAGGAGTGCATTTAGGTCTTAGTTCCACTGACTTTGACACTGTCACCCTAAATAAATTAAATCAATCCTAGCAGTAAAAGCTGTTACTTTCTCTTCAGTGGTTGCCAGGGAGTGCCCTGAAATAAAGTCTGTTCTCTTATGTAGCAAGTTTAGACTTGTTAGCTCTCTTTGGATTCAGCTATTTTAGTACCTACGGCTAAGAACTGCATGTAGAGTGTTCCCTTTTTAAAATGGCCTTTTTCTTCTGTGAGCGGGCCTGCCAGCCCTGCGTGGTACTGCCCTCACAGTATGGTGGGATGCTTTCATTCAATATCTACTTTAAAAGCTGAAACACAACATACGTTATAACTTCGTACTCTGTTTAATGTTAAGACTAAGTCATAAGCAATATTAACAGTAAATAATAATGAGTCAAATCCTAAGATGTGCATTAGCCTTTTACTCCACTTTTATTTACAATAAAGTAAGTTTCTTGCCCTTTTCACTGAAGACAAAGGTGTATGTAGAATGATATAAACCAGTTGCTAGGACTGAAGATTTATGGAAAAAAAAATTCTGATGCCCATGTACAGTACTATTAAAAGTCCCCCATGCAGCTGCTTAGGGCTGGCCTTTGTGGCCAGATTTTCAGCTGATGTAAATTGGCATGTTTATACCAGCTGAGGATCTGACCCCTAGGCCCAATCCCTTTGATTTTTCTAGTATCCCAGACCAATTAGTAGCTGTAGGGAGTGAGGACAACTGAAGCTGCTGCTGATTGCACTGAGGTCACCACAAACTCCCTTCCACCTGACATGCCTACAGCTGAGCTACTCCTTTGTTAAGCAGGAGGTGTAGTCTTCAGCCACAAACAAACTCAGTCCTGTGGGTGGTAGTATGGTCTGATGCACTTAATGCACTCCTGGAAGCCATATGCCTGGTGTTCTAACCCTGAGTCCAATACCTTCTGTATAATGAAGTTTATAATATTTACTTACCTTCTTCATAGTGCTAGTGTAAATGATTGGTTAGTTAATGTTTGCAGAGTGCTAGATATTAATATTAGAAGGGGGGAAGAGAGTAGGATGGAGAATGTTGAAGAGGCAACAGCATACAGGACAAAACAAAAGGGACAAAGATGAGAGCATGGAGAGCAACATGGGCTGAGAGGTCAGAAGGGAAACAAATGAGCAGAGGCAGAGTAACTGGGGAAAGCAGGAGAGACCATAGACAATGGGGTGAGTATGACAGAGAAAAAATGAGAGGCAGGGAGATGCTTCCTTTCTACGGAAGAGAGAAAACTATAAAGTGAGAGAAAACACTTGAGAAAAAAGAAAAGGGGATATATGGAGATGGACTGAATCAACCTCAGACTGGAGGGACAGAAAAAGGAACATAGAATTGAAAAAAAGGAATAAACATGAAAAAACACAACTTTTAGCGTGGTGAATTCCATTTAACTTATTTATGCTTCTCTATTAAAAATACATTTCATATAATTGAGATCCAAAGTTATGCACATACAGTAACTAGCCTGCATAAATACATGATCTTAATGCTTTTTACCCTTGCTATAAAAAACCCCCACTTGTTGAACCTTGTTTCAAGTTAGAATGTAAATTTTTGGGGGCAGGGATTATTGACAGTAAACCTTCAATCAAATTCTACTTTATTCATTAGTAACAATACTTTATTAATAGACTCAATTTGTTATTTTGTTTTGTAGCCAAGTATCAGGAATAGTAATCATTAGGATTGTGATTAGTAGAATGACTGCTGTAATTAGCTTTAAATTCACCCTGAGGAATCCCAGATTATAAACCTATCCTTCATCTTGGATCTCAGAAGAGAGGGAGAAAACAATCAGAACAAATAACATTGAGGGTGTGGAGTGGGCAGTAGGAGGCAAAAGGACTGTGAGAGACAATGGAACATTGCAGTTAGATGCTGAATACAGATGCCGTTCTGTATTTACCTATTGGAAGCATTCTACGCTTGCAGGTGTTTAAAAGGCTGTGGCTTTTTATTTTTCTTATATTTTGTTTTATGTTGTTTACTTCCTGTTTCAAAAGCAGTTGTCCTTTCTTTCCACACATGCTAACTTGGATTAATAATCTTGTTTTAACTCAATTTTTATTTATGACCTTGCAATTTTAACTGTTGAGGCCAACAGTTCCAGAACTCGAAACCAACTATACTTTCCATGACACTGAAAAATACTGACTCCTGACATCGAGCTGTTAAACTCTACTGGTAAAAGCAATTTCCCCATAAAAAGCAAACCGAGAAATCTCCAGGGAAGTGATCTTTAGAATATTCTTTTTAAACACGTAAGATTTCATAGGCCTCTTGGAATGAGGTGGGTCAGGAAGTCTTGCACATAAGTATATATTTTTGAGACTTCCCAGTTCCCAATGTCCAAGATTTACAAGGCAGAGAATAATGGCACCATAACTGTAGTCAGCTTTTACCACAATGGTACTAGCCATTAGTAACACACTGGTAACTTGAAACTGCCAGGCTAATTTCTGAAGCAGTGGTATCCTGGTACGACAATTCCTGTATTTTACTTGGGAAATCAGAACACAGCAGTCCCACAGTAGTAAGATGCAACACAACACTGACCACTTTCTTACTTTTTCCCACCCAGAGCCATTGAGGTGAACTCATGTCAATAATTTGAGGTGGGGTGGAATCTAAAGGGCTTCTCTACGGTACGGAGTTGTGAGTGTGAATGCTCATTTGTGGTATTTTGTCAACACTTTTGCTGACAAAATACTTCCAGCCGCGTGAGCGGCATAAGCTTTGTCGGCAGGAGCGTGCCTCTGCCAACAAAGCCGCATTCATACTGCCGCTTGTGTTGACAAAACTTTTGTCTTTCGTGAGGGGGCTTTTTTAAGTACCCGCAAAGGACAAAAGTTTTGGCAACAACTGTGCAGTGTAGACATACCCTAATTAGACCACTGTATTTTTACAAACAAACATCAGAACACCAGAACATTGTAAATCAGGGTTAGACTTTGTTTCATGCACAATAGGTGAAGTGGCAAGCAGGCAGAGTTGTAGAAAACAGATATCTAAGTATTTCAAGTTGCTATGTTGAAGCTCTACAGTTTGAGAGACAGCAACTAGACCTTTGCTTACATACCCGAGTCCCCTGGTGAACCATGGACCTAGTTTTCTCCTGAAACCTGATCCTTTTTCTCCAGTTTCATTTATCATACTGCAGACTTGAAACTTTTTTTTGAAAGTACGGAAATGTAGGTCTAACAAACGCCAAATAAAATTCCTGGTAGCTCTGTCCCAATACATACTATTTACTGCATACACCATTGGTTCCCTCCCATCCATTTTCCAGCTTTCCTTGAGGCATTCTTGAGTCTGCCTCTAATATTTTCATTTGGAGAGTGACCAGGTACAGGGGATGAGGTTAAGGTGGCAATTTGAATATCTGCAGCTTTGAGGTGGCTATTTGAATGTCTTCAGCTTCGAGTATCTATTGAAATAAGATCCAATGTAATGACAATCATCAAACGGTGTCTGTAGAGTGTATTTAAAAGATAAAAATAAATATTTTTGTCTTGACTGTGTTAAGTGGAGTGAGTGTGGGATGTAGCTTTGGTGCCTAGAGCACGTATCAAAATGTTGATGGAGCAGGGTTGTTAAGGTAGGAAGAACTGGGGAAGAATCTGTGATGGAGCAGGTCAAATAATATAAAAAGTGATTTGCAAATATGTTTGTGAATTCCAGTAGCTAATGTGCTATGCTGTAATTTGTTTTATTTGTAACCTTTCTGCCAGGTGGAGCCGGCAGCAGCCAGGGCTGGGTTCAATACTTAGGGGTTCCTTTAGAACAATGCAACACAGAACCAGCTTCAGCTCCCACTCAGTAACCTGGGAAAATTACACAGCACCGTTGGGCGCCTTTGAGAGGCACTATTTCCCCACTCGCAAGTACAGAGTCTGGGTGGAGAAAAGAAACTTTTAATGAAAGGAGGGAAGCCACCCAACAGTAATTAGAAAAAATGCCACAAGCAGGATTCAGAAACATAAAACTGTCACCAGAGTGCGTGGTGCAGAGACTTCTGCCTCACGTTCTTGAGTTCTACAACCAACAGTTCCTTTTCTGTGACCCGCTCTGCTCCCTCACCATACCCCACTCACAGTGGTTGTCCTTGGTCAGTGAGGACCCGGGATTCAGAGGTGCATCTGTGTGAGTTCAACCCCCACCGGGTAAGAAATCACCTTGCTTGCTCCACTATCTGAGCACTTGCTGTGGCTGGCCACCCTGCCAGCTGCGGTTCCTCACCACTGGCCACCCCGCCAGCCATGGTTCCTCTCTGCTGGCTTCCCTGCTCACTGCCTGCCAACTGTCAGTTGCCTTCTGCTGCCACCTGCCCCTCTACTGTGACCTCTGCAGGTCAGCCTCTTAGTGGCTGCCAGCTTTTAGAAGGCTGGGCAGAAACACTGTCCTACTACAAGTTAATAGAATAACAAAGGCTCCTAATGAAGCCTATTTAGCTCTATCTTTGAATAGTGAGAAGGAATAGGTTAAACCAACCCAGGGACCCTTAGGGAGAGGCCACACCTTCTGGCTGGGACACCTGTCCCCATCCCTCTTACTTTCACAGGGCTCTGGCATTCGAGCCCCTGGCTTAATGAGGGCCTTTTAGCTGACGGTGACCCCTCATTTGGGAGAGGATAAGCACAGTGCTGCTTCTTTTTATTCATACAATAAAAACAACAACGCTGATAACAGCATTTCACTACCCCTGCATTCAGCACTAAAATGATTTATAACCCAACACCAGCCAAAGTTGATCACTTTGAGCAACACTGCTCTATCTGCTGGATATCTAAGCAGGTGTGTTCATGTAAATACAGTTTGCTCCTGAAATCTCTTCCCCTCCCAGAAAGTTCATTCAGACCCTGCTTACATCTTTATTCTTGAAAATACTCATGAGTCCTGAAAAGATAGCAGATAATAATAAATATTAGCATCACAAGTATCATACAAGGCTATGCATGCTAGAGTATATAAAAATACTGCAGTAAAGTGATACTGAAAGTCAACCCAGTGGGTAAGACTTATAGTTTTAGGAAGGAGGGAACAAAGAGAAATGTTTCTCAGTATCCCAGTACTTTTTGCTCACTTCTGTCTTTAAAAGTGTCTTAAAATATTCAACGGAAAATTCTGATGGCAGTTTTTGTTGAAGGCATGTTGGCATTCTGAAAAGTATGTAAGTCGGGGGGGGGGGCTGTGTTGATTTGTAAAAATATATTTAACAAATAGAAGGTGGGCCTGTCATTAGAACATTTTGAAAACATTTTGAGTGGGATTTTCAAATCTGCCTAGGAGTTTTGGACAGCCAAATCTCATTGATTTCTAATGGGAAATGGATCCAAAAACTCCCCCTTCTCCCCATAGCTTTGAAAATCTCAGCCTTCATTGCAGATGTTTTGTTTACAGTAGCTCCAGCTGGCTAGGCTCTGGCACAATCTGATGTTGACTAACCAGCTTATACTGCAACAATGGAGAGAGAAAATGATAAAGAGAGTTCTTTTCAGTGCCTGTGCAGAAACAATTAAAGGAGTGTATACACTGGCATTTGACACCATTAATATACAAATATTTTTGTATTACACAAGGGCCAGATGTTGCCATCCTTACTCACTCTGAGTCGTACTTTCCTCCACAGATAGTCCCATGGAAATCACTGGCACTGCATGCAGAGCAAGATACTTTTCTGTATTAGTTAGGCTGTCAGGATCTGGCCCTTTTAAAAGCAAACAACATAAAAGTCAGAAATTTGTTTTAAAAAATGATGCTAAAATAAAGCCTACAAAAAATTAAGGAAACAAAACAAAAAATCCTCCCTCTGACACCCCTTCAGTCTTCAGAAAGCATTTACTTATACATTTGGATCCCAATTCTAATCTCATTTACATAGGTTTTTCACTGGTCTAAGTCCACTGATTTCAATAAAATTACTCCTAATTTTTACTGGTGCAAGTGGCAGAACTGGCCTCCTGACAATTTGTTTAAAACTGTGGCTAGGACCAATAAAACCATGTTGTGAGAATCTCTCCAGTTAGCTATATCCTTTGATAATTAATGACAGCGTAAATAAATATTTCCCTCGCTCCACATAGTTAATCCATATCTGTAAAATGATTATTTGCCTAATAGCCTGTGCCATTAGTTGAAGCTATCAATTTCCAGTAAAGCTTGTCTGTAATCTCATGTTGGAGGGAAAATGACTCAAAATGGTTGGAGTTCATAGTTTGCAAGTTTAAAAATAAAAGTCTGAGCATGCAACATAGAATACTTTTCATTCTTTTTTTTAGGGTGTCTTAAAAAATGGTTTGGAATAGTGTGCACCCACTGAATTACTTTCTGCCTATTCTCAGCCTTTAAGTTAGGTATCCAAATATGTTACTTTGACTGATATACAGCTTATCCCACCATGTTTCAGAAGCAGGTTAACATGTATGAGTGTCTAGATTTAACTCCTTTGCAAAAAACAAAGAGAGTTCTCTGCTTCCTCCTTTTCCCTCCCTATGCCCACACATAGGTGCATTGCCATGATAGAATCATAGAATATCAGGGTTGGAAGAGATCTCAGGAGGTCTAGTCCAACCTCCTGCTCAAAGCAGGACCAACCCCAACTAAATCATCACAGCCAGGGCTTTGTCAAGCTGGGCCTTAAAAACCTCTAAGGACGAGATTCCATCACCTCCTTAGGTAACCCATTCCAGTGCTTCACCACCCTCCTAGTGAAATAGTTTTTCCTAATATCCAACCTAGACCTCCCCCACTGCAACTTGAGACCATTACTCCTTGTTTTGTCATCTGCTACCACTGAGAAAAGCCTAGCTCCATCCTCTTTGGAACCTCCCTTCAGGTAGTTGAAAGCTGCTATAAAATCCCTCTTTACTCTTCTCTTCTGCAGACTAAATAAGCCCAGTTCCCTCAGCCTTGTCTCGGTAAGCCATGTACCCAGTCCTCTACTCATTTTTTTGCTCTCCACTGGATTCTCTCCAATTTGTCCACAACTTTTGTATGGGGCCCAAAACTGGACACAATACTCCAGATGTGGCCTCACTAGTGCCGAATAGAGGGAATAATCACTTCCCTTGATCTGCTGGCAATGCTCCTACTAATTCAGCCCAATATGCCATTAGCCTTCTTGGCAACAAGGGCACACTGCTGAATCATATCCATCTTCTCATCCACTGTAATTCCAGTCCTTTTCTGCAGAACTGCCACTTAGCAGTCAGTCCCAGCCTGTAGTGGTGCATGGGATTTCTTCCTCCTAAGTGCAGGACTCTGTACTTGTCCTTGTCGAACCTTATCGAGATTTCTTTTGGCCCATCCTCCAATTTGTTTAGGTCAGTCTCACCTATACCTACCCTCCAGCTTATCTACCTCTCCATCTAGCTTAGTTCATCTGCAAACTTGCTGAGGTGCAAGTCATCCCATCATCCAGATCATTAACGAAGATGTTGAACAAAACCGGCCCCAGGACAGACCCCTGGGCACTCACCTGATACCGGTTGCCAACTAGACATTGAGCTGTGATCACTACCCACTGAGCCCAACATTAGCCAGCTTTCTATCCATTTAATAGTTCATTCATCCAATCCATACTTTTTTAACTTGCTGGCAAGAATACTTTGGGAGACCATATCAAAAGCTTATAGACCCCCAAGTTGTTATAACAAGATATTTTTAGGACATACTTCAGTTCTATTCTGTTACACAATCATATTTCTGCGATCATTCCAGTCACAATGTTCGGTGGACTGTTCCTGTAAAAATCCTCGTCTGGCAGGCTATCAGGAAAACCTTCTCATAGCCTTAGGAAGACTTTTCCTGAAATCTGTATCTCCACTAAAGCAGATGAAGGGGCCTGTACAGAAGAGATCATCAAAGATTATATGAAAAATAAACTCCTATCTCCGGAGGTATTAATACAAGAGCAAGAAGGGAGGAAACTGGCTTGGCTGTAACCCAGTTAAAACAATGTATGACAACATGTACCCACAGACATACATTTTAGAAATTTTGTTGATATAGTTTCTTAATTGATGTATGTTCTAATTTTAGCAATAAAGTATATAGCTCAGAAATGCTCAGTATAACTCCACCAATGATATGAATGACAGGCCAGATTCTGTTCTCACTTACACTGGTTTAAATCAAGAGAAACTCTGGTGATAGGGCCCAACCCTGAAAGTTGTTCCATGTGAGCAGATGCCTGCTACTGCATGGAGCTCTAATGACTTCACTGGGACTCCAACAGGGCATAGGGGTTCTGCTGCACACAACAACTGGACAGATGGCAGATTGAAATAGGTGTCACTGAGAGCAGATTGTGACTCAGTGATAGATGTGACCCTTCATAAATCCCATGAGCTTGCAGTGGAGTCCTCACTAGCCCCCCTCCTCTCAGAATACAGCTGTGTTGTGAGAACACAGCACATGCAATTATGATATGACAATTTCAGATGGATCACATCAGTTCCTGCCTTTCTCTCTCCCAGACCATTTCTCTCTCTGAGAAATCTTCCTTACTCTTTGTACTGTCCCTCTGCCCTTCCTCCAATGTCCAATCCACTTTAGCATGAAGAGAAGTGCCTCTCGGGTCAGTCTTTCTCCATGGGAGCAGGCAGGATTAGTGAGGCACTCTAAAGAAAATTCAGAACAGCTGCAGCACTGCTAGAGGTCCCTTTATGGGGAGGAAGTGGCAAGGGAAAACCAAGTTCCCTTCGCCTCTCATAAGTGGCACCACGCCTTATGGTTCTGCTCCAAGTCTCACTCATTTGGAGGGAGACCTTGTTTCATAAAGAATCTCCTGCTTGTGATAAGTAGATTTTACTGTGTGTGTTTCAGTTAGAGAGATGAAATCCCCCTCACTCATACAGATTGTACCATCACATGACAGTGGCTGTATCTGCTGAGACTTTGGACTGGCTGAGCAGGGAGAATACACATTATACGGGCTCTTTTTAAAAATGCCACTACTAGCAGGGTATGTTATTTAAATGTTACAAAAGTACTCCAGGCAAAAGAAAAAAAGCATTCAAAGCTAAGACCCTGATCCTGCAAACACTTACGCCTATGTGTAAATTTATTCACATATGAATAATCCCATTGAGTTCAGAGAGACTGCTTGTGTGCTTTAAGTTAAGCATTGCAGCTTTCTTGACTTGTGGAAATTCAATGTAGTGGAAGCTGGTGTTGGCTGCAAATACAGCACAGACTGTTTATCAATTTTGTTTCTGAGTTTGCATTGCTCTTTGCAGTATGGATAGGGTTACCAGATAGTAACTGTTAAAAAACAGGATGGGCGTGGGAGGTATTAGGTGCCTATATAAGAAAAAGTCCCCAAAAACATGACTGTCCTTCTAAAAACGGGACAGCTGGTCACCCTAAGTATGGATGTTGTTAAGACCAGGGACCTATCTTGTTCAGGACAGATGAACTGTCTAATGTGAAACTTCTTAGTAGAAAAAGTCTTCATATCAAATCTTAAATTCTACTAACAATTTGGAAACTAATTAAATAAGTACAAAACATTCACATCAGCACTTTAAGGCTATAAAACGGAAAGAAAGTGAAGAACTAGAAACACGTAAATAAGATCTGATTTAAATGTTAAAAATCCATTTTAAAAAGTCAGTTTTTGTCCAGTTTGGATCTCTCCAACCCCCGCATTCCAGCATGTCACCTTGGATATGTTTACACAGCATTTTAGAGCTAGAGGGAGTGAACCTCTCAGCCTGGGCTGATAGACTCAGGGCTCGTGGGGTTTGCAATAGTGTCTAAAAATAGCTGTATAGACAGTGTTGGGAAGTTGCAGCTCGAATTCTGAAGCCCTCTTTTCTCCCTTAGCTTTAGAGTCGGGTGGTGATCTGAGATGCGATACATTGATCCCCGAACTCACTCCCCGTTGACTCCAGAACTCCACCAGAATGACGGCGGTAGCAGAGTCAATGGGGGAGCTGTGGCCATCGATCCTGCACCATGACGACGGGAGGTAAGTCGGAATAAGATACGTTGACTTCAGCTACAGTATTCCTGTAGCTGAAGCTGAGTATCTTACATCGACACCTCCCCCAGTGTAGACCAGGCCCAAGTTCTAACTTTAGCTGCAACTTCACAGTGCTGGCTCTTCAGCTGTTTTTAGAGCACTAGCGCACACCCCATTAGTCCGAGTGTTTCAACCCGGGCTGGGAAGCTCACTCTAAAATGCTATGTAGATATACCCCAGAGGGAGGGCTTTATGAGAGCCTACCCAGAATAGTCAATTGCTTTCTTAGAACTTTCTTATTTTGAATTATCTTTGGCTTGCCTTGCCAAATATTGGAAGCCCGTCTGCCACGTTTGAGACATAAGAAACTAGTTGATATAAGCAAGTGAGGCATTCTGCAGGCAGCTCACGCAGATGTTGAATAGCATTCACACAGCAGTTTCTACAGAGGTGCCTGTCACTGCCTGCCTAGATGCTGAGGAAGCTCTTAATTTGGTTGAGCATGTTTGCTGTAATAAAAATATTTAAATGTGGTGATTGCTTCCTGGCAAAAAGGAGGTTTCTGTACACTTGCCCAGTGGTTCTCTGTTAACAAATGGAACATGTTTGCCAAAGATATGACTTGCTAGACATACCCACCAGAGTTATCCACTATCTCCATTCTTGCTTTTGCATGCAATAGAGACACTTGCTGGCAAAATTCATGCTCACCAAGAGCTAGATGGGTAGTTTGCAATCTGGCCCACGTTTCAGGAGTAACACAGGTTGTGCTGCCCTGCTGGGTGATTGTGACTTGGAGAGTCGCAATATCCTCCCAGTCTTCCCACTACTCTGGGGAGGGAGTAAAGCCAGAGAGGTCTATATATGTCACAGTGTGTGCTCTCCAAATCCTGGTGTAACTATGCTGCCCATCCTGCCCCTTCCCGCCAATATGGATGGCGGGGGTGGGCAGGATTGTAGCGGGTCTGTGGAGTCTGCTTTCCCTTTGCACAGGAAGTGGTGGTATAGAGCACCAATGCAGGGGAATAGAGGATAATATCCTCTACTCGCTTGTGCCAGCATGCAGGACTAGATGTGTTCTGGCCCCATAAGGTATTCATCTGTGTAGACAACATAGGGTCTGATCCAATGCCCATTGAAATCAATGAAACAATTCTGTTCTACATTTGCACAACACCTAGAACAATGGATGCCAGTCCATAATTGGGGCTCTTGGTGCTATGATAATACAAATAATAAACAATAATAATAAATTCCTATTTACTTCAATGAGTGCTGGTCAGGCCCATAATTCTCATCCTCAAAAACCTGGAGCTTCTGTTTCTAACTTTCTGGAAGTAATTAACATTTTTTCTCTATTCTCAGGGTTTAAAATTAACTGGAAAAGTTAAGGGTGATGCTGCTCTCTCAATATAGTCTCAGAACTACTTTTTCCAACTGGGAGTCTGTTTAGTGCCAAAAATAAGCAAAATATTTGGTTATCTAGATCACTGCTGATGTAAAGGACATGATTTTCAGAAACTTATCTGCCTACAGCAATGAATGGTATCAGAAATGATTTAGAGAGATGAAACAATAATTTTTCCCCCACAGTGAAACAAGTAACTCCTGTAAAATAATTTATGCTGCTCAAGTTAATTTATTGTTGTCTATGATACCACTGAATGTACACAACGCTTTTTTAAGAACACTGATAGGGACAGATCATTTACACTGGTTGGTACCTTACTCCTTCAGGAGTCCCTTGAAATCAATAGACCCAACTGTGGAGTTAAGTACCACTCAGCATGAGTAAGGGTACCACAAGCTGACCGTCTGTCTGTGGTCTTGAATAAAGCATTGTATATATCAGGGATTGGCAACCTTTAGCATGCGGCTCGCCTGGATAAGCACCCTGGTGGGCCGGGCCGGTTTGTCTGCAGGTTCAGCCAATTGTGTCTCCCACTGGCCGCGGTTCACCACTCCAGGCCAATGGGAGCTGCGGGAAGCGGCATGGGCCAAGGGATGTGCTGGCCGCCACTTCCCACCGCCCCCATTGGCCTGGAGTGGCAAACTGCTGCTAGTGGGAGCTGTGATTGGCCGAACCTGCAGGTGTGTCAGGTAAACAAACCAGTCTGGCCCGCCGGGGGCTTACTCTGGTGAGCCATGTGCCAGAGGTTGCTGATCCCTGGTATATATGTTTCCACAAATTAAAGAGAATAAAAAGCTAGTGCAAATGAATAAACATGCCCCTGTGTTGTGTGGAACCCAGGCGTTATGGTCACAGTTCTGAAATTGGATGTATCCAGCTGCACATTTGTGTCCACAGGAAGCCCATTGACTTTTGTGGTGTTCTGCATAGGCACAAGGGTGTCTGCTGCCTGCATAGATCCAGTTGCAGGGCTGGGTCCTAAGTGTGATATTATGGGGAGGTGCCTTTAAGGACTGAGCTTCCCAGACAGTGAGTCTGAGGAGGTGCTGTGAAACTCTTCTTATGCACAGCCAGTTGGAACCAGACACAGAATAAAGCATCTTAAGCACTGAGGGATCACTGAACAACACACTAAGAACCTGACAGTGGACCTGACTATAAACAAAACTAACGACTCTATTCATTTTCATCACCGAGGTAAAAAGTAACCAAAGAGTGGAAGTAGGAACAAATATTAAAATTAGTTAATTTTGTAAATTTGTTAGTAATCTGTGGTGTTATTAGCAACATTGGTAAAGAATTCAATTTGATTTTTAAATTGACTGTATCCCTTTAACTTTCAGATTTAAAGATAAATTCTTGAATGTTTCAGAATATAAACTAGTTAAAATGTAGTTTAATGAAAAATGTTAAAATACATGAGAGTCAGAAGGCTTAGGACATGAAGGAAATGTAATTCCAGCTTTGAGCATGTCATAAATATAAAGGGAAGGGTAACAGCCTTCCTGCATACAGTACTATAAAATCCCTCCTGGTCAGAGGCACCAAATCCTCTTACCTGTAAAAGGTTAAGAAGCTCAAGTACCTAGCTAGCACCTGACCCAAAGGACCAATAAGGGGACAAGATACTTTCAAATCTGGGCAAGGGGCTTTTATTCTGTCTGTTCCATGGGGCTTTGGCCAGAGCAAGATCAAAGAAGCAAACAATCCAACTCCTATAGCATTAGTAAGTATTTAGCAAGAAAATGTGTTAGATTTACTTTTATTTTGGCTTGTGAATTTTCTCTGTGCTGAGAGGGAGGGTATTCCTAGTTTTCTTTTTGTAATTTTAAAGTTTTGCCCAGAGTGAAACGCTCTGTGTTTTGAATCTGATTGCCTGTGAGATTATCTTCCATTCTAATCTTACAGAGGTACCCCTTTCACCTTTTTTCTTTAATTAAAATTCTTCTTTTAAGAACCTGATTGATTTTTCAATGTTTTAAGATCCAAGGGTTTGGATCTGTGTTCACCTGTACCAATTGGTGAGGATATATTCTCAAGCCTCCCCAGGAAAGGGGGTGTAGGATCTTCGGAGATTATTCTCAGGCCTGCCCAGGAAAAGGTGTAGGGGCTTGGGGGGATATTTGCGGAAGGTAGGGCTCCAAGTGGCCCTTCCTAAATGTTTGTTTAAATCACTTGGTGGTGGGAGCATTACCTAATCCAAGGTACAGGGAAGGATTTGTGTTTTGTGGAGTTTTTAACCTAAGATGGTAGAAATAAGCTTAGGGGGTCTTTCATGTGGGTCCCCACATCTGTACCCTAGAGTTCAGAGTGGGGAGGGAACCCTGACAGAGCAATACATGAAAAGGACACTACTTTGGATAATTACATTGGCATTTACATCCCAAGTATCTGATAGTTGCTTTTCACCAAAACGGAATTTTGCTGGACTATACTTTTGACTAGGGATATCAAGCGATTTAAAAAATTAATCATAATTAATTGCACTGTTAAACAATAATAGAATACCATTTATTTAAATATTTTTGAATGTTTTCTACATTTTCAAATATATTGATTTCAATTACAACACAGAATACAAAGTGCACAGTGCTCACTTTTATATTTATTTTTGATTACAATTATTTGCACTGTAAAAAACAAAAGATAGTATATTTCAATTCACCTAATACAAGTAATGTAGTGCAATCTCTTTATAATGAAAGTTGAACTTACAAATGTAGAATTATGTACAAAAAATAACTGCATTCAAAAATAAAACAATGTAAGACTTTAGAATCTACAAGTCAACTCAGTTCTACTTCAGCCAATCACTAAGACAAACAAGTTTGGTTACAATTTTCAGGAGATAATGCAGCCTAAGTCTTGTTTACCGTGTCACCTGAAAGTGAGAACAGGTGTTCGCATGGCACTGTTGTAGCTGGCATTGCAAGATATTTACATGCCAGATGCACTAAAGATTCATATGTCCCTTCCTGCTTCAACCACCATTCCAGTATACATGCGTCCATGCTGATGATGGGTGTAATGGGTTGGATCACAGAACCCCCCTTGGGAGCTGCTACCTGATTACTTCTGCCTTTAGGACTTCAGTGCCCTGCCTGGTTTGAGCCAGACTCTCTAGCCTTCTGCAAACCCAGACCCAGATCTGAATCATGTCCCCTAACAGCTGTAGGCTTACCTGAAAGCAGCTAACAAAAGTGTTCTTGTCTTTAACACCCAGATGTTTAACACCCAAAAGTGTTCTTGTCTTTAACACCAGCACAGCAAGCAGGTGCCTGGGGATGCCAAAGGAAAGGGGCGGCACATCCGGCTCTTCTGTGGCAATTTGGTGGCAGGTCCCCCAGTCCCTCTCAGAGAACGGACCTGCCGCCACATTGCCGCTGAAGAACCGTCGGCGGTAGAGCTGCCGCCGATTGCGGATTTTTTTTTTTTTTTGCCACTTGAGGAGGCAAAAACGCTGGAGCCAGCTCTGGACTGGACATCTTCCAGGCTTGGGCACAATTCTTTCCCTTGGTACAATTCCTGTTCCAGCTCCGGTGGTAGCTAGGGGATTCCTCATGACGGCTGCCTCTTTGTTCTGTTCCACCCACTTATATATATATCTTTTGCATAAGGTGGGAATCCTTTGTCCCTTTGGGTTTCCACCCCTCCTCACTGGAAAAGCACCACGTTAAAGATAGATTCCAGTTCAGGTGACATGATCACATGTCACTGTAAGACCCCAAGCCTTCATGCCTCCCAGCCTGACTCACAGGAAGGCTTGCCTGCAAACAAAGCCATCCACAATCAATTGTCCTGGTTAATGGGAGTCATCAAGATTCCAAACCACCATTAATTGCCCACACTTTGCATGATTACAACAGGCCCTCAGAGTTATATTTCTAGTTTTAGATACAAGAGTAATACATGTATACAAATAGGATGAACATGCTTAGTAGATTATAAGCTTTGTAATGATACCTTACAAGAGACCTTTTGCATGAAGCATATTCCACTTACATTCTATTCACTCATTAGCATATTTTTATAAAATCATATAGACTGCAACGTCACAAAGCAGAGCAGACCAACACACATTCATTTTCATCATCTGAATCAGATGCCACCAGTAGAAAGTTGATTTTCTTTTTTGGTGGTTCGGGTTTTGTAGTTTCTGCATTGCAGTGTTGCTCTTTTAAGACTTCTGAAAGCATGCTCCACACCTCATCCCTCTCAGATTTTGGAAGGTACTTCAGATTCTTAAACCTTGGGTTGAGTGCTATATCTATCCTTAGAAATCTCACATTGGTACCTTCTTCGCGTTTTGTCAAATCTACTGTGAAAGTGTTCTTAAAACGAATATCATGTGCTGGGTCATCATCTGAGACTGCTATAACATAATATATGGCAGAATGTGGGCAAAACAGAACAAGAGACATACAATTCTCACCCAAGGAGTTCAGTCACAAATTTAATTAACACATTATTTTTTTAAGAAGCATCATCGGCATGGAAGCATGACCTCTGGAATGGTGACCAAAGCATGAAGGGGCATATGAATGTTTAGCATATCTAACACCTTGCAATGCCGGCTACAAAAGTGCAGTGCAAACACCAGTTCGCACTTTCAGGTGACATTGTAAATAAGCAGCAGTCAGCAGTATCTACTGTAAATGTAACCAAACTTGTTTGTCTTAGCAATTGGCTGAACAAGAAGTAAGACTGAATGGACTTGTAGGCTCTAAAGTTTTACATTGTTTTGTTTTTGATTGCAGTTATGTAACAAAAAAAAATCTACATTTGTAAGTTATACTTTGTTTATCATTTTTACGGTGCAAATGTTTGTAATAAAAAATAATAGTATAAAGGGAGCACTGTGCACTTTGTATTTTGTGTTGTAACAGAAATCAATATATTTGAAAATGTAGAAAAACATCCAAAAATGTTTAATACATTTCAATTGGTATTTTATTGTTTAACAGTGTGATTAATCATGATTAATTTTTTGAGTTAATTGCATGAGTTAACTGTGATTAATTGACAGCCCTCCTTTGGACAAATGTCTTTTTTTCCAAAATATGTATCCAGTTGTCTTTTTTGTTTCCTTTTAAACATCTCCCAGGGATGCTGGAAAAATTTGTACAATGTGTGGGGGGGTGGAGGTGGGGCCTGAGAGCCATTTAACCAAACTGTAAACCCTGTATATGATAGAAACCACTTCAAGCCACCCTCGTTCCAGCACCTATGCTCCAAATCCTAACTGTAATGCCTTAGAAGATGATGGTGGCGGATTCCAGTATTTTGTTTGGAGAGCTTGTAGAGAGCCAGAGACAGCTTTCTAGAGGGTTAATTCAGAAATTCCCTATGGAACCTAGGGGCTGCAGCCTATGGCAGGAAGGAGCCAGGTGGTTGTTGGAATGACTCTAGGTGGAATGCTATGGGATGGCTTTCTGATCACCTCTTCACTCTGCTTCTTCCCACATCCACCTTTGGGGTAAGTCCATCACCTCCTCCTTAGTGTGTATGGGCTGGAAACCAGATATGGCAGTAGAGAAGTTGCCCACTCAGTCCATGCACAGGAGGATCCATTGCAGCTCAAGTCCCCCAGCTTCCCACAGCCCAGAGGAATGCATGACACTGAGCCTGGACTCTGGTGACTGCATTAGTCTCCCACATTTGAGTGTGGATGGAGAGGGCATGTGCCATGTCTGCAAACAGCCTTTTCTAGACTGCTGGGGTGGAAGAAGAGATGCCAGATTCCATCTGGCTCCTTAGCAGCACTAAGGAAGCCCTGTGATCTGGAGAGAGGTCTCTGGATCCTCAGGATGTGCAGGTTAGGAAACATGTGGCTCCTGCCTAGTACAGTACACTGCCATGCCCCCCCACAAGAGCTGCATTGACAGGCAATCCTGCAAGTGACCTCCCCCATGCCTCTCTATTTCCTTCATCACATGTATTGTGTCCTTTTTCTGGTGGCTAGTCCAGAAAAAGAGGACAGGTGCTCACTACTGCTACCACCTCAGGGAATTGTTGGGTTGAGATCAGCTGATAGAAGCAGGCAATAGTGACAAAATCTGAGACTTCAAACCCCTGGAGTGACCTCTTACCTTTATAGTAGACCTGCCTTTTTATCGTACACAGCTATTGTAAAGTTTACTGTGATAGAAAAGAGACCCATTGTAAACCCTTCACCACACAAGACAAAGTTTGCAGTATTCACCATGAATTTCTACTCTCCTGGCTCCCAAACTGCTTTTCCTCCCTGCAGCTGCCAGCCACCTTTGAGTTCTCCCTCTTCTCTCCCTGGCTGTGCTCACTTGATTGCTGCAGCTCAGCGGATGGTCCAGCTTTGCTCTTTCACTTCCATCTGCTGCCACCTACATGGTGAATCCTCCAACCCATCGCCAAACAGCTCTTCCACATTCTGAAAACTGGCCTCACTGGCTGACTTTCTAGGACAACATAAACCCTTTGTTAGAGCAGAAAAGTCTCTTCAATGCTGCACTCTTTCCACGGTTTCCAGAGGGTCACAGTGAAACATGACTTACCATTTCCTAGGAGTCTCTCCAGGAGCTCCCTGCTCAGTCACCTGGCGCCCATCAGCAATGGTCTCTGACAGTGACATTGCAGAGCGGGGCTCAGCAGATGGTCCTTTCTATGGCTTCCTGAGTGGGAGGGAGTTTGCTCTTGTCATTTAAGGACTGGCTCTGAGTCAGGGCTCCTGGGTTCTCTGGCTTTGGAAATGGGTGTGGTCTAGTGGTTGAAGCTGGAGTGTTATCAGGGCTGTGCTTCAGTCCTGCCTTGCTCAGTGACGTTGTGGGTGACCTTGCAGTCAGTCGCTTTTTATCCCCATGCGCCAGCTAACAGAGATAATACTGACCCCCCTTAGAGGGGCTGGCAGGGGTCACTACTGTAATGACTCAAGTTGGAGTGAGTTGTGCTCTTGGCAGCGAAGGGCCCAGATTCAGTCCCCATGGATGCCCAAGGTATCTGTATGTGGCCATGGTTTGACTCATCTATCATTACAGATTGTTTAGCCCAGTCCTGGCCATGTGTGGTGCATCTTCTCCTGGCCCTCTCTGGCACACAGCTCCATCTCACACAGGAACATGGCCCACCAAGGACAATCTATCAGCTCCCATCTGGTCTTCAGCTCCTGGATGGATGGTGAGCCCTAGTCACACCATAGAAAGATAGGATGGCATCCTCCAGTGGGAACTGCTGGAGCTTGAGCATCTGCCCCCACCTACACCCACATGCCAAAAGCCTCAAAACTGGTCCTTGATCCCAGGTAAAGAAAGTAGCTCAGCTGAGGCCAGGGTGGGTGGAGTTACTGCCAGGACTGATTCTAAGAGAAGAGGAGATTTCTCCTCTGCTCTAGAGAGATTCCCATAGGAAAAGCAGCTGAGGTGGGGGCAATACAAGCACTACCCCTCAGCCCTGGAATAGCAGGCAACCAGGACTCTGGGAGCCAAGGGACTGGTGTGTCTTGCTGGAGGTAGCAGAGCTGGAGAGCAGAAAAGGGCATTGGAGAAATTGTACAAAAGTCAGTGTCATGGCCAGGTCAGGAGCAGCCAGACCTAGTGGTCAGAGCCAGAGTCCACACTCACAAGACAGGAGTTGAGAGTCAGCTGGGTCAGGATACTGGAAGATCCAAAGCAAAAGACAAACTTGCGATCACAACCACAAATCGGATGCCATGAGTCACACCGAGTCTGGATGCCAGGAAATCAAGCTGGGGCAGCGGGAGCTGGAGCAGGTAGCACATGGTCTAGAACAGGGAGAAGCTCAGGTGTTCAGACAACTTCCTGTTTCTGTGCTGGCTTAAGGAGGGCCAGGGCATCAATTAGCTGCTCTGGGACTCTGCCAATAGGAACTCAGGGATGGAGCCTCAAACTGTGGTAAGCAGTTTGCAGTCAGCAGGCTTCCAGGTGGAGGGCTGGAATGTGGCTGCTCCCACAAACCCTGCAGACCTGGGTTGAAGACTTATGGGTCATAACAATGAGTGCTCTCTCCCTACTCAGATCTCCTGCAGGAAAGAATCTCAGGATCCTGGACACATCCTCTGAGAATAAAATGAGGATATCATCATGAGAACTAGATCTCTGTACAGGGCCGGCTCTAGGTTTTTTGCTACCCTAAGCAAAACAATTTTTGGCTGCCCCCCACCCCAGCCCTGGGCTCTCACCTGCCCCCACCAGGGCTCTCTTGCGCCCCCTGCCACCCCAGCCCTGGGCTCTCTCTTCTCCCTCGACCCGCACCCCCTGCTGCCCCAGCCATGGGCTCCCTCCCACCAGAGCTGACTCCACCCACTCCCCCCTCGCCTCCAGCCAGTCTGGCACTGGCTGGGTCGGGGTAAGCAGTGGGGCTCTCGGGCCATGCCTCAGCCCAGGGTCCCTTCAGCCAGGGCTCCCGCCTCCAGGACTATCTGGGACCCAGGAGGGCAGAGGGGACTGCCCCGGCATGGGGCTGAGGAGCCAGGGCAGGGTAGCCCCAGAGGGAGCAGACCCCGCATAGCAGCACCCCACCCTCTATGATGCCACTGCCGCTTCTGGCCACCCTGCCGCAGTCCATGGGTGGCTCGGGCCACTTTGCCCAGCCCCAGCTGTGGCGCTGGGGGGGCGGCCACCCTGCGGCACCTGCAGGCAGCTCCCTGTGCCACGCAGGGCGGCCGCCAGCCCAAGTGTACCCCACTCAGACCCTGCCCAGCCCAGTCACAAGGTGCGGGCGCTGCTCCCCCGTGTGCGAACCGCAGCGGCCCCAGGGCGCCCTCCCACGCAAGACATGCTGCTGCTGCTGCCAGGGCCGGCTCTAGGCTTTTGCCACCAAAAGGAAAAAAAAAAAAGATGGCCGGAATGCCGCCCCTGAAAATGTGCTGCCCCAAGCACGTGCTTGGTTTGCTGGTGCCTGAAGCAGACCCTGTCCCTGTACCAGGGCTGGAATCCAGGGATAGGGAAAGCTACCCAACAGGCTGTGTGGCAGGAAAAGTGAACAGTTCTTACCTCCAGGAGATGCATGGAATCTTCCATCTGAGCCTCAGTGAGACTCATGTTGCTTGGTTTAACAGGATGAGATCACCTGTCCCCACTGCTCCCTGAGCTGGGCTGGCTGCAGGATACATCTCTGTGAGAGGCTGGGACAGAGCCTGAAAGACAGATGTGACAATCAGGGTTCTGTCAGCCCAGGGGGAGAACAGAGGGTCTGAACCACAGAGAATAAGCAATTGAATCAACTGATTCAATGCAGAGTTATTGTGCCATACAGGTACATCATAAGGTCCTCTCATGGGTTGGTAACTGGTTAAACACTGCTCTGCACTCACTGCCCTGACCACAGGTGGCCCAATGGCTCTCAGGTAGCCAAGGGTTAAAGTAACTTAAAGGACTTACGGGTACTCTGGAGTCCTTAGGAGGAGGCGGAGCCTAAACCAGAAGAGGCATGGCCTTTAAACCCCAGGCACTTTAAATCAGGATTTAAAGGGCCCAGGGCTGGGGCTGTGGTAGCAGCAGCTGGGAGCCTCTGACGCTTTAAATCACCCCCGGAGCTACCAGTTGCAGAGGCTGGGAGCACTGGGGGTGATTTAAAGGGCCCGGGGCTCCAGCTGCTGCTACCACCACAGTGGAGCCCCAGGCCCTTTAAATCACCATCGGAGGGGGCTGGGCCTCTGGCAGAGCTTTAAAGGACCTGGGGCTCTGCTGCAGTAGCGGTAGCCAGGAGCCCCTGGCCCTTTAAATCACTGCCTGAGCCCCACCGCCACTACCCCAGGGCTCCAGCAGGCTCCAGGGATGATTTAAAGGGCCTGGGGAGGTAGTGGCTACTGGAGCCCCAGGCCCTTTAAATTGCCGCCAGGCGAAGCCGATCCGCTTTGGTGTGGCGCACTGGCTCTTGCCGGGATGCCATACAGGGGTGTACTGGCTTACTTTCACCTCTGCAGGTAGCAGAACACAATGGAAATGTGGATCATCCTGTATCTCATTTCCAGGCCTCCCCAGGGTTAAAGTAAAATTCCTGCTGCCCCTCCCCATTATGCTCACCTCCAAGATGTGCTGGAGTTTGTCTGTGCTGTCAGCGAGCTCTTCAGCATGGCATCCATGGCTCTGGGCAGGCCTTCTTGAGAGTCTGTCAGCGGAGGGAGACCATGGGTCAGGGTTATGGAACTTGGAGCTGCACCTACCAGGATGACAGCTGGTTCTGCAGTCCTTGCCCAGAGCGGCTCTCTGCAGAGGGCCTGGTGCATAGCAGGGTATGGAACAGCCAAGCTGCTAGGGATGTGAGCTGGGCTTCCTGGCAGAGACCAGGAAACGAAGTACAGCATCTGCAAGGAAGGGATTCCCCACAGAGGGGTAATATCATCTCCCACTGAGAGGGAGTCTCCCCCTGGCACTGGATTAATCCTATGGCCTGTTCCCATCTCTGCCCACTTCACCGCCAATTTAGCAGCTCCAGCTACTGAAGAGAGCAAGGACCAGAGGCCTTCCTGCTCCTGGGACAGAGGAGTAGGTTGATGATTTACCTGGATGTGGCTGTTTGGCCTTCCCCATGCCCATGGTCTATACTCCATTCAGGACAGCACACAGGAACTGCGATTCCTGTTCCGGATCTAGGGGCGGCTTCAGTTTGCTGGCAGGAGACTGTACATGAGACCCTGCAGTTGGGGGGCGACACAGGCACTACCATGGGCATGGACGTTTGAGGAATAGGCAGAGACCTGTGAGGGGCAGGGAGGAAAGGGATTTAGGAAGCAAGAACAGAGGATCAAACACTTTCTTAATGCAGGTCAGGATGATCCCCATTTCAAAGAGAGAGAGAGTGAGGCACCAGGTGGGAGAGTGACCTGGCCAGGATCACTTTACCATTCAGTGGCAGGGCTGCAGTACAATCTGTTCCCTGCTCTCATCACTGGACCCTGCTGCCCCTTCTGTATGACCACTCCAGCCATCCCCTCCCATACACTACCCTCACCACTCTCCAATACCATACGGAAGCAGGCTTGTAACAGAGTTCACTCACCGATAGGTGCCCCTTCCTCGCCAGGCCTGGTGTCACAGCTTTCTTGCTGGGCTAGCACCCCTGCCGATAGTCTCCCTGACACTCTGGCAGTTTGTTGGCTTGGAACTCAGCCAGGTGACCGTCTTTTAGTCCACTCCTTCCTGGGTCGCATTCACCCCAAACTAAAACTCCAAACATGTCTTTAAACAGAAACAAGGACTTCTGTCCCCTTGAGAACTCTTCCTCAGCCCGGTATTGGCTCGGCCTGCCTTTGGTAGCCCTTTCTATGGCCTATTACATCCCTTTCCTTAGAGATCATGGGTGAACCAGTCCTACCCTTGTATAGCCTGCACGCATAGTGTCTCCAGCTCCACTGCCAGCTCGCTCACCAGAATTAAGAGGCAATCCTTTTCTTCTGCAGTATCCCAACGCTCTTCCTGCAGCCACTCAGTCTCATTAACAGCTTCTTTCAGAGCCTATTTTGAAGCCTTTAGCTTCTTCTGTAGCTTTTCTGCTACTGCCGCTGCATCCCCCAAAACCTTTTCTGTCAGGGTCTGAGAACCCACCACGGACTGCTCCACCCTTGTGATTGTCCCTAATTCAGTCTGCTTCATCTCTGTGCCAACCATTTTGTCCTTTACCTCCCTGCAGCATCCGACAGGGTGTGTTGGTGGAAGGTCTGCAAAGTCCATAGCCATCCCTGCCACCTCCATGTTGCCTGCTTCATGTGGGTTTGTGCCAGAGGACACCACCTCCTTTCTTTCTACCTTCTTGGGGCCCCGGCCCTTCCTTTTGCCACTCAGCAATTTCCTAAGCAGGCCTGTGTTTTGATATGGCGTGTTCTCTGCACCCAAAACAAAGAACTCTTGTCCCCATCTTGGCATTAGGTCACACTTGTACACTTTCTCATGCCCTGCTCTCCTGGACTAACCTTCTCAGCACAGCCCAGGCATGCTCTCCGCATCTGCTCTTTTTGTCCATGGGCATAGCAGACCCTGGGTTGATTTCCCTTTGCAGGATCTCTCACAGGTATCATGGCTGCTGCGTCTGTAACTCTGCCTGCACTTCCTTCTGCTTCTGTTGGTTTTCTAGGAGCTGCTGGAGAAACCCCTAGACCTGCTTTGGCTGCTTAACCAACCCCTGGAACTGAAGTGGGAAATCCAGTGACCAGCTTGCTCCCTTGATACACCCGCTTGGGAGGACAGACCTTCCTTCAGCAACCAAGACTTCCATCAGCCCTCACGGATTCAATCCTCTCGACTATGCCAATCATAAATGAATCTACTCAATGTTAGGTGCCCCCCCGCCGGCCAGGCATGGCATCACAGCCCTCTTGCTTGGCTAGCATACCCCATCCATGGCTGCTCCAGCACCATGACAGGTTCTCAACCTCATAACTCAGCCGCGGGCTAGGTCACCACCTTCAGTCCACCCTTCTAGGGCCCAGCTTGTCTCACACTAAAAGTCCAAAGAGGTCTTCCCAGAGAAAAACGTTCTTCTGCTCTCTCTGGGGCTCTGGCTCAGCCTGCAGCTCCCTTGCTGGGCTTGGTTACCCTCTCTGGGTGCGTGTATGCCCCCTTCTTTGGGGCCAGTAGGGGAACCCAGTCTCACCCTGACACTGGTAGCAGCCCAGGGCCCTGTACCCAACAGCTAGGTCTGCTCCTTCTCTTTGCTGCAGTTTTCCCTGGCCACTTCCTACCTCTCTTCTCAAGTTCCCCTCTAGGCTTTCCTTGCTGCTCTGAACTTCCCAACTAGTTCTCATTCCTGTTGATACCCCAGCTGGGCCGTATCACCATTGAAATCTGGCTCTTTAGGGGGAGGTACATGGTGCCTTTCAGTGAGGGCTCATTCTGTAATCAGCTTGGATAAGCCCCAGGCTGTGCAGCCCCGGGGAAAGCACCCTGGTACAGGCCTGCTCTGTCCATTCCCACTGTTACTGGGCTGGGGTCCTTGCTCCCCATTTCAGTCCTGGTTTCCAGAGGGGCTGAGTACACACAGGCCCCATTGACTGGAACTGGAGTTTGCTTGTTCTGTTGACTCTGACATTCAGGCCCTTCATCATTCAGAAGATGACAGGCACTTGTTTGCCCTGCTGCAGGAAGTGGAGCTGGAGATCGGAGATACCATGTGAACAAGACTACCTGATGTTCTCTTCATGCCCGAGGGGCTGAAGCCTCCTGACGGAAATGCTCTCAGGAATCCAGGTTCGAGGACGTCTCTGGGGAGCCCCGTCCTAGGAACAAAACCAGGATGGAACAATGATGGAGACATCTCTGTCCCAGAGCTGGGTGCCAGGGACAGGGGAAGCTCCCAGCCAAGCTATGCATCAGGGATCCCATTTCTCCCCCAAGAAACCCACACGCCCCAAGGAGTAAATGGCTCTTACCTCCATGAGGGAGTGGGCACTTCCATCTCAGCCTCTTTGAGACCCAGCACTGCTTGGTTTGAGGGGATGAAGTGACCTGTCCCCACTGCCCTCTGAGGTGGCTCAGCTGCAGGATGTGCCCATCTGGGAGGCTGTGCCAGATCTCAGGGCCTGGAAGAGAGCTGGGAAGGAGGCTCCTATTCATTTTACACCCAGAGACCCCATAGGAGGGCCAAGAGGAGAATAAAGGGCAAGAGGTGAAGCTAGCCCTGAGTCGCTGTCCCATCCCCACCTCCTCAAAAGTGGAGCTTTCTGAGCTTCAGTGTGGCTAGGAGCTCTGGCTCTGACACAAAGGCCATTCTGCACCACATGGGGCAGAAAGAGCTCTGCCTGGGAGCAGGGGGATGGGAGGGCGTCAGGCCAAGGAAAGGGGGGAGGGGAATGGGAGTGAGGGAAAGAGCTCCTGTCCCAGATGAAGGAAATTGAGCAGCAGAGGAAAGGACCCTGCTCCACAGAGAGGGGAGAGAGTTTCTGTGAGTGCCAGGGGGGCCCATTTCAGAGCATTACCTGCAGCAGGGAGCGGGAGTTCCTGGACTCTTCAGAGGCACAGCTTCCGCAGTGCCTCAGGGACCTGGTGCAAGTGCCAGATGATGCTGAGCTGGCATATCATGTTGGCCGTGACGTCCTCCTGCTGCAGGGGAATGAGAACCTGTCAGGGACTCAAACGCCCCTGAGGAATCAGGGGGAATTAAGGGCACCTGGACCCAGCAGCATTTCCACCCAGCACCTGCCAACCTCTGAGGGATGGATTCACCCCCAGGATGGAGTCTTGTTGTCCTATCTAGTGACCTCCAGTGCCAACCCCCCTCCTTGTAGGGTGAGCTCTTGCCACCTCCCCCTCAGTGCCCCTGACAGCTGTTCCACCTCCAATCCACAGCTCAAGTTCTCAGAACCCTCTCCTCCACCCTGTGGTGCGGCTTGGCCGCGGTTCGTCCCTCAGTGGGGCTGTGGGGTATCCCACCACATCGCTCTAGTTCACCGGCCGATGGCTCTGCGGTCGTGGGGAACAACGGACACTCAGTTAGGAGCTCAGGCCCTTGGAGCGGGGGCTGAGTCAATAGTCAAATGGCAGCCCAGGCCCTAGGTCAGGACGGGGCAGCCAGCAAACAGTCAGAGACTCAAGCCCTTAGGCAGGGGCTGAGTCAGCAGTTCAACAACAGCCCTGGCCCTAGGTCAGGGCGGGGCAGCAGGCAAACGGTCAGGGACTCAGGCCTTTCAGCAGAGGCTGAGTCAATAGTTCAATATCAGCCCAGGCCCTGGGTCAGGGTGGGGCAACAAGTAAATAGTCAAGGACTCAGGCCCTTGGGCAGGGGCTGAGTCAATAGTCAGTTAGCAGAAGGTCCTAGCCTCTCCAGGCCAGGGAAAAGGGGGAGTCTTCCACCCAAGGAGTGGGTGGCAGGAAGGGACACAGGCCCTCCCACTCCACTGCGTCCCAGCCCGGGGCCCTAGCAGCGGCAGAAACTCGTTGCTGTCAGTGGGGATCCTGGCCGCAACACATTGACATAGGCTCTGGCAGTGTTGCAGCCAGACTGGGGTCAGCTGCCCCCAGGTTACTTCCACACTCCCCCTCGTAGGGTACCTGAGTCGTGGTAGCGTCGACGGCGGTCTCGAACACCATCGGTTCCTCCGGGTAAGAAGCGGATGGTAGGCTTGGCTGCTCTTCGGGGTAGCTGGCAACAGGCAGGCTCGGCTCCTCCTCGGGGTAGCTGGAGCAGGGTAGGCTCGGCCAGTCCTCAGGGTAGCTGGAGCGGGGTAGGCTCAGTTCCTCCTCAGGGTAGCTGGAGCGGGGTAGGCTCAGCCAGTCCTCCTCTGGGGAATGAGCGAGGGGTAGGCTCGGCTGGCCTGGTGCAACCTCAGGCCAGCCGCGGTCTTCTGCTGTCTCCCCCGAGAGAGCTCGGCCACAGACATCTGGTCTCTGCGGCAGCTGGCTCTCAACTGAGCTCTGCCGGTGAGCTTTTATACTTCTGGGTCTGCGCCATGACGTCTGAGGGCTGGGCGCAGGACCCAGTGGCTCCGCCCATGTTGGTGTCAGGGGAGGTTCGTCCCTCAGCAGGGCTGTGGGGTATCCCACCCCCCCACTACACACTCCCACCTGGTTGGGCAGGGAGGGGGCTGAGTGGGAGGGAAAGGGAAAGGAGGGATTCTGGCAGCAGTGAAGTGGGGTGTGGGGAGGTTGAGACCTTTCCCCAAGTCACCCTAGTGACTAATGCTGAAGCCGCAGGATAGCAGTCCTGGTGAATGGGGCAGGTCGGCAGCCCCTGCTGACTGAATCCTCCCGTTCTCTCGAGAGGGAGCCCAATGCTGCCAGTAGTAGGACAAGCTTCCCTTGCCCATGTGCCTCAGCCCTGCCTGGTCAGTTGCCATCGCCCGACAGTCCTTAGCCTCCCAGGCAGCCAGTGATGGGAGCAACTCTGGGTGGTGGCTCACGTGACATGGCCCCTAGGCCACTGGGAAGGGGGTGAGGCCCTGTGGGACAGGAGGGGCTCACAGAAGGCACCGAGGGGACTCTGCTGCCCTTCACAGGAGAGATAGCACCCTGTCCTAAGGACATAAGTCTGTGATGAGGTAATGCTTGTGTCATAAACAGATAGTCAAGGGTTAATGTCTCTTTCACCTGTAAAGGGTTAAAAAACAGTGACCTGCAACACCTGACCAAAGGACCAATCAGGAGACAAGATACTTTCAAATCTGGGTGGAGGGAAGCTTTTGTGTGTGTTCTTTGTCCGTGTTCTCTCTGGGTTCTGAGAGGGACCAGACATGTAAGCAGATTCCTCCAATCTTTCTGAAAAAATCTCTTTTGTTCTAATTTTAGTAAGTATCCGGACAAAGGTGGTTTTAGTCTTTTTGATTGTTTTCTTTATTTGCAAATGTGTAGTTTGCTGGAAGTATTTTAATTTGTATTGTGCTGGGGGGGGAGGTTTTCTCTCTAGTGTCTATAAGCTGAAAGACCCTGTAATATTACATCTTGAATTTACAGAGATTTCTTACTTTTTTCTTTCTTTTATTAAAAGCTTTTCTCTTAAAAGACCTAATTGATTTTTTCCCCTTGTTAAGGCTAAGGTATTGAGTCTGTACTCACCAGGGAATTTGTGGGAGAAGGGAGGGGGTGGAGGTGGAATTCCTCTGTGTTTTAAGATTCAAGGAGTTTGAATCACAGTGATCTTCCAGGGTAATCCAGGGAGGGGAAGCTTGGGAGAGGCAACGGTGAAGGAAAGGGTTTATTTTCCTTGTGTCAAGATCCAGGGGATCTGGGTCTTGGGGTCCCCAGGGAAGGTTTTGGGGGGACCAGAGTAGACCAGGCACTCCAAGTCCTGGTTGGTGGCAGCCTACAAGATATAAGCTGGTAATTAAGTTTAGGGGGATTCACACTGGTACCCCGTCTTTTGGACTCTACGGTTCAGAGTGGGGTTTTATACCACGACAGCTTGTCATTGATTAGCCATGCTAAAGAGCTGGGTGGGAGCTGCTCAGGAGACAAGCTGGTTTCCTCCTGCTCATGGAGGTGAATTCATCTCTCTTCCCAGTAGCACCTGCTCTCACTCTCATTCCCCACCAGGCTTCTTGCTGCCAGGCCAGCAAATGGCCACAGGATGGGAATGAGACCTGGGCCCCACTTCAGTTTCCTATGTCTAATCCCACTGTTTACCTTGTTCCCCATCAGCTGCTGGGCTTCCCCCACGAGGGAGCAGGTGAGGAGCAGCCTGGCCTCGCTGACACGCAGCAGGGGGTCATGGATGGCCAGCACTGCCCTCTGTCCAGAGGAAGAATCTTCTCTGCCCCTCCGAGAAGAATTTTCCAAAGACCTAAAACAAACAGGACATGAGGCATTAGCAGATTGCCCAGAGCCAGGCTCCAAATCCTTGGGCAAGAACGGCATCTCCATCTAGTGGCCACTGCTGGGGACCCAGCTACCCCTACTCCCTGAGCTGTCTCATGCCCTGGTAGAATGTCCTCACCTCCCCCACCCTGGCTGTGTTCCTGTAGCCCAGGAGCCTGCTGTCCCAGCACCACAGCTCTTCGGCCTCCTGGAGGGTTAGCCCTGGGAAAGAGACACACACACGCATCTGGCATTCTGGTTGCAGTGCCTGTGTCCTTCCAATCCCATTGGTGGGTGCACAGGGGGCAGAGTCCTCGCTGAATGCCTGGCCCAACAGAATTGCAGGGGAGGGGTGTAGAACACAGAAAGAGTTAGAGAGAGACTCATCCTCTAGCTGGGGTCAGTCTGAGAGAAATTGACTGGGGTCCTAGTCTCCCGGCTGGGTTCCTTACCCCTCTGGTGCAGCAGCAGCTGGTAGAGCCGGTAAACCCCCTCCCTGGCCTGCTGGCTGAGGTCCTGGTCTGGGTCACTGATGAACAGAGCGAGCTGTGCCACATGGTGACCCAGCCTGGGGAACTCTGCTGAGTTCTAATGGAAGGGAGAGGGAGAGGGGACTCCATCAGTATTTTCTTGTCAGCTCCCAGTCTCCCCCTGGCCAGGACTCTCTTTTTCCCCTCACCTGCTCTGCAGGAGATGCTAGAGGACAGGAGCTAGAGCTAGATCCTTAATTTCCTCTGCCTGCAAAGGAGTCTGGAGCACAGGGATGTGGGCAGGGCCCTCCATGAGGATTTGCTTCCCCAGCTGCTCAGTACGTTGGAGCCATCCCACCTATGCCTGGAGTCAGGAAACTGGGGTCAGAGGCCACTTACGTCAAATTCAGGGAGGGTGATGGTTGATCTGAGCAGGGCCGTGCTGCTCCTAATGGCCCTGGCTCTCTCTTGCCACACCCTGAACATGATCCAATAGTTCATGTGCTGTGGGAAAAGGAGGCAGCTGAGGATCAATGGGCAGGTGCATGTGTTGTGTTAATGAGACCTTCCCCATCCCCAGGGGGCTGAGACATTGTGTGCAGGGTGGAATATCTGATTCCTTGATCGCAGAGCTTTTGAAGAGGATTCTTGCCCCTAGGACGATGCTTCTATTCTGCAGGTCACAACTTGTCATAGTCTATCTAGATTGGGACAATGCTCGGTGTTGGGGCTGGTCCCATCCTCCCTGAACTCCTGATTCTTGAACAGTTCACCAGGAAGGAAACAGACTCCTCCTCCTTTCCCTGGCTTTCAAGTCCTTGGTTGGGTGAAGGGACTGAGTGTGAGCACAATCCCCCCAGGAATCTCAGGGCCCATCAGAGAGAAGGGCTGATTCTCTGGGGTCCTCCTCTTTATCTAGGAAGGAGCCTGTGCCTCTTGTTTGAGGACCATCTTCTGGATCTCACAGAATGGGTTCAGATTCTCACTCCCCAAGCCAGCCAGGGGCCTTGTGGCTAATGCTCAACAGAACCAGGGAGAGCTCTGGCTTGAAGTCCCAGCTCCTTCCTCTGTCCTTCAAAGAGGAAGGGCCTGACACTGCATTGCACCGACTGCCCTGACCAAGGATGGCCCAATGGGGCCCCAGCTAGGAGGACAGACTGGAAAATGGATCTAAGCGTTAAGGTAAAATTGCCCACACCCCTCTCATCAGGCTCACCTCCAGGATGTAGCGGAGCCTGTCGGTGTCTGGCGACTCAGCCAGCAGTTCCCCAGCAGGGCATCCAGGAGGTCTGGCAAGACCCTATGCAGATCCTGCAAGACAAGGGAGAGCCATGGATCAGAGTTAGGGAATCTGGGGCTACACCTGCCACAGGATGGGAAGAGGGGGTCTCTGGGAAGCACTGGTGAGACCCCCAAACACATATCCTGGCCTCTCTCATTCACATCCCATTGCGGGCAATTAGCAAGGATTTGTGGCAGGATGATAGCTGGCTCTTCAATCCATGAGTTTAGCATGATCTACCTGGATTTGGGTGGTGTCCTTCTCCATGCCCAGGGTGAAGATAGAATGCAGGGCAGCTCACAGGAGGTGCATCTCCAGCTCTGGCTCCAGGACAGGTGTCCTGGTGCTGGCAAAAGAGAGGAGCTGGCATTAGACTGCAGTGTGGGGGTGGGACTGGAACCAACATGGACATGAAACTGCAGGGAAATAGGCAGAGGCTGGCGAGAATGGAAACTGAGGCACCGAGCCAGGGAATGACAAGGCCAAGGTTTCCCAGACAGACAGTGGCAGGGCAGGAATAGCACCTGTTCCCTGGACCCTGCTGCCCCTCCTGTATCTGATCCTGGCAGTGAGTCTCTCCCCAAAGCCATTGAAATGTTACTGGAATGAACCTTCCCATCACCTCTGCCAGAGAAGCCACCCTTGAGAGGTGACCTGGGAGTGGCAGGGGCAGTGACTCCCAGCCCTGGGCTGGAGCAGCACTGAGGTTAGGGGAACCGGGTGGGAGGGTCTCAGTACCTGAAGTTGCTCTTAGCAATCAGGGAATTAGTGAGGATGGTGCCAAGTGGAGATTTATCAGGCAGCTCCTCAACGAGCTCCTGTGAGACCCAAAGGAGCGTGTGAGATTCATGCCTCACTGACACTTCCCAGTGAGGAGATTAACCAACCAGGACCTCACACAGCCAGTAGGAACCCCCCAGCTGCCTCCTGCTCCTCCGATTCCTGCCCACTTGTGACCAATCTCAGAATTTCTCCCATCTCTTCTCCCCAATCTTCAGCCCCAGCAATCCCTGCCCTCATCTGCCCCTCCAGCACCAGCCATCCCCCATCCATTGGTCCGGGGAGACCCCTGCCCCTCCATGTCTCTTTCCTCCCTCCAGCTGCCATGCGCTGTGTCTCACTCACCACAATCCTCTCCATCACAGCTGCCTTGCAGCAGTGTGGCTCCAGCATGTCCTGCCCTCTCTGATGTGCTGCGAGACACATGGGGCTGATGGTATGCTGGAGTTAGGGGAGAGAGAGTCAGTTAGCCAGGGACCTCCCTGCCCCATCTGCCCCACCCAAACCAGCTGCAGGGCTCAGGCCTGAATGGGAGATAGTGGGGACCCAACCATTGTCCAAAGCACCCACAATTCCTACTCCTTCAGGAGTCTATAGCAAAGAGACCCCTCATCACCGTCCTGGACTCCCTGGGAGGTACCTGCCTCCCCCCACCACACCAAACTGGAGCACCAAGGACCAAAGTGGTACTATCTAGTGTTAGTGGGGTTCATGTGGCTCAGGCCAGACACCTGGGCTGGGGAACCACCCCCATGGCACTGGTCGAGTTCCTGGACCAAGGGTGTTCACAGCCCCCTCCTCATCCCTCCCTGAGCCCAGCCTGGCCCCTCACCTGGAACAAAGCAGCGGCGCCCATTGGCCTCGCTGCTGCCTGAGTCCCAGGCGCTGCTGCTGTCCTATGGGGAGCTGCTGGTGCTGGGACAGGGATCCTCCACCTCCTGCCCTGGGGAGCTGGAAGGCACTCGGTGACCGGGCAGGGCTATGCCTCCTGCTGGGAATCAGGGCTGGGTTCCTGGGGGCTGGTGCTGCCCACACAAACCTCAGAGCCATCCTTCCCGGCTCCCCTTCTGGGCTGGGTCCTGCCTGCCCAGCTGCATCCTGGGCCAGTTTCATTTTGGCCTGGCCGGTGCCTCTTCCACCTCGGCGCCTACACCAGGAGCGGGTTTCCTCTGCCAGAAGGCTAGGCACTTCCGCCTCCTGGCCCGGCTGGGAGCTCCTTCCCCGCCAGCGGGGAGAGAGGGGCCGCTCTGTTCCTGGAGAAGATGACAGCTGCTTCCCTCAGGTTCTGGGACTACCTGCAGAGCCTTCTTCCTGAACATCCTCAGGAGCCTGGACATCCTGGAACCAAGTGGGGAGCAGGCGTGAGTCTGGGGTCAAGGCAGTCTCTCACTAATGGGACTTTTTGTTCCCTCCCCATCCCTCCCCCAGCCAGAGCAGCTCTTTCTCCCCTCACAGGGGTGCAGGGAGTGCAAGCTACACACATGGGCAGGAGTTCATTGCATGATCTGCTCCTAACAGTCCCTCTTATCCCTGGTGCTGCAATAATCGGGGAGTCTCATTCTTTTTGAGCACTGGGGTCAGTCACAAAGACCATTGGTCACTTTGGACAAGCAGCTCCCTCCTGCCATCCCAGGCCACATTCCCACCCATGCTAGAGAAGGAACAGAACCCAGGAGTCTGGAAATCTCCCAGGAAACCATTCCCCACGTCAAATTCCCTAGGCATAGCAAGCCCAGGGCCCCCTCCTTTCTCATTCTCAGCAGCTCACAGAGTCTGGCCCAGCTCAGAGACTCTCAGCCTGGGGAACAGTCTCTCACAAGGGAAGCGCTGAGAGCCTCATTGCTGGGACCTTTCCATACACACTGGAGATGACTTTGGAGAAGCCCCTGCCCGGTCTGAGAACGAGGGGCTCCTGGGGGCGGTTTGCATATCCAGTCTCCTTTGGGAGAGATTCTCTCCCCCTCTTCTGCCTCTCCCCAGACAGACAGGGGACGCCACAGAGGAACCCTAATGCCACGCATTTGCTCTAGGTGATGGAGTGATGGCAGATATTCAGGATCACCAGCTGTCCCTTGCCCTCCTCCATACTCTCCTCAGGTCACCACTCTCACCAGCCTGCCTTGGGCTTGGAGTTACCCTGCCCAGCCAGCAGGCAGGGTGATGACACTAGGCGATCGACTGGCTGTGAAAACAAGCGTCTGTCTTATTTTCCAAGGGACGGAGAAACTCAGCCAGCAGAGGTGGGTGCAGAACACTGCCCTAGTGTGGGGCTGACCGCACCTCCCAGCTCCTGACATCCTGGCACTTTACTCATCTTCCTGGAGCCTCCCAGCTCCTCTGGGCTGTAGGAACAGGGCCCCAACCCTACTGATGGGAAATGGGCCTGGGGAGGGGAAGCTGCTGCCTCAGGGTCACACCAAGTGTCAGAAGGATGGATGGGACCCAGCAGTCCTTCTTTCCAGGTCCTTTTGCTAACTACTGCTGCACACTCCCTCCCACAGGAGTCTTGGAGTACAGGCTTTCAACCAGCTGTGCACCCACATTATACTAATTGCATCTAGACCACATTTCCCTAGTTTGCTTGTGAGGATGTCCTATGGGACTGTGTCAAAAGCCTTAGTAACATAAAGACAGATCATGTCTACTGTTTACCCATCTCCACTAGGCCCGTAACCCTGTCAAAGGAGGAAATAGGATTGATTTGGAATGATTTGTCCTTGACAAATCCCTGCTCACTAGTCCTAAGAACCAAATTATCCTGTAGGTGCTGACAAACTGATGGTTTAATAATGTGTTCCAGTATCTTTCCAGGTATGGAAGTGAGGCTAGTTAGTCTGTAAGTCCCAGGGTTCTCTTTTGTCCCCTTTTAAAGCTAGATCATGACTTGTTAACGGATGGGAAGATGTTCTTTTTGGGGGATCTCAGAGGAGAACTGGGGCAGAGCACCTGGTTTGTGAAGGCCACAAAAATGGAGGCAGGAACCTCTTCTCTCCTGCTGGCAAAGAACCCCAAGTACCTAAAAGAGTCTGACTCACATCCCTGAATGGGCTTTAAAAAAAGACAATGGTTAAAATTCAGCCCCAACCATTTCTTGTTTCTGCAGACTAGACATTTTAGCAAAGCTTGGAATTCCTGGGTGCTAAACACTGTGAACCTCCCCTTCCTCCTTCACAAAGGGCTTTTACGCCCCTTATCTCACCCAGGCTCACAACTGCCCAGAGCTGGAGAATCGTCCCTGTTCCCACTGGACAGCTGAGGAACCTGAGGTAATTTAGCAAGTAATTTAGAAGAACTAGAATGTTAGTACTGCTCAGAGACAATTAATGGAGAGGATCATCAAAATTCGTCAAACATATAATTGGTTATGACTTACTCACTTGGTCTTAAAAGAGAACAACAAAGACCTGAGTCTCCTCCCTGTCAATAAACCCTGCTCAGCCAGTCGGGGTAGAGACTGAGGACCGGGAGGCTGAGGGTTCTCACCAGAGAGCCCAAAGAATGGCACAGGTCACCACGGAAGGGGAATAAAATTCTGCCATCTCAATCTAGTGTTTGCTGTTCCTGGAATTCAGCCAGCACCAGATGGATCATACCGAACAGGTTCCAAACCTCTCTGAGGCCCTTACCTTCTAAACAGAGACATTTTACCTATTTAGTTAGAAAAGGAATGGAGAAAACTCCGAAGAGGGTCCTCCTCACACTTACGTATGTGTACCTGAATTCTCTCTCAGTCCTCAAGGAGAGATCTCGAGAAGGATATTTGCTATAGAAAAGTCACAGGGATCTCCGAGGCTGCCCCTGCCCTGCATCCCTGTCCTGCCTGGCTCATGTCAGAGTCTCATGTGAGGTCATCACCTCCTCTGCATCTTTGCCCAATACCCTGAGGCCCTGCCAAAGGCTTCTGTGATGTCACTGCCAAACCCATCCTTTCCCTGCAGAGCTAATGTCTTTCCCTGCCCAGCCCCTTCGGATGTTTGAGCTGTTTCCCCTGGATCAGCCCACTAAATGACTCTTCATTGTGGGGATCAAACAGGCTATATAGTAAAATATCAGAGGCTGCTCTCCATGAGAGACCCAGGTTATCATAAATTAGTAGACTTTATGGCCAGAAGGGATGATTAGAGCATATAATCTAACCCCCTGCTTATCCTAGGCCTCTTGTATGTTAGAAGAACTGGGGTTTGGGGTTTTTTTTGTGGGTTTTTATTTTTTTTTGGACTACAGCATCTTCCAGAAAAGCATCTTGTCTTCATTAGAAGACAGCAAGAGATGGAGAATGCATGAGTTCTCTTGGTAGTTTGTTCCAATGATGAATCACCCTCTAACAAATCTGGGTCTTATTCTAATGAGAATTTCTGCTTCCAGCTAGGACGCCTTGTTATGCCTTTCTCTGCTAGACAAAAGAGTCCTTTCATACTCAGCATTTTCTCTCCAGGGAGTCAAGCAACTCACCCCTCAATCTTCGTTGTATAAACTAAACAGATTGAGTTTTTTCAATGTCTCACTATAAGCCATCATCTCCATCGCTCAAATATGAATCTTTTATACACCGTCTCCAGTTTTTGAAAATAATTTTCAAGATGTGGACACAAGAACTGGCTTCAGTATTCCAACATCAGTCTCACCAGTGCTGGATCACCTCCCTTTCCATACTCACTACTCTATTCATCCAAGAATAGCTTTAACCTTTTTGATCACACCTTCACATTGACAGATCATGTTGAGCGGCTTGTTCACTATGGCTCCTAAATCCTTTTCAGAGTCACTGCTTTCCAGAGGACAGTCCCTGACTGTGAGGCCAGACTCCTTTGTTCCTGGAAGCACGGGTTTTCATATGGCTTTATTAAAACCTAATTATTCAGTAAGTATTTTGGAAGAATTAGACCATTAGAGAAAGAATCATGAACTGTTCACAGACAACGAATGGAGAGAAGCAGCAAGAGTAATCAAATATATGATCGGTTAGGATTCGTTTGCTTGGTCTTAATAGAGAACAAAAGGACCTGAGTCTCCTCCCTCTTAATATTCCCGTGCTCACCCAATCAGTGCTGAGACTCTGAGAGGCAGGAGGTTCAGAGTTTTCGCCAGATGGTCCAAAGATGGCCCAGGTCAGCATCAGAGGGGATTGCTCTCAGAGCACTATTCCAGCCCCAACTATTTGTGAGGGGTTCCCATAATGAGAAACAGAGAGCAACTCCCTACCCCCACCCCACTCCAGACACACACAGCTCCTGATGGTGGGAGGGGAAACAGGGGAAAGGACAAAAGAAGCAAGAGAAGAAGAGAAAGGAGGGAGGGATGGAGGAAAAGGGAAACCAAAAGGACAAACCCTTATGTCCCCAGTGATTCAAAGGGACAAAATCCTAGGTGGGGAATAAAATTCTGCCACCTAGAGCTAGTGTTTTATACCTCTAGAACTCAACTGGCACCACAGGGATGAGATTAAACAGTTCCACACCTCTAGGAGGCTCTTACCTTCTAAACAACGATGTCTCTTTTCTAGCAAAATCAGTAAAAGGAAATGAGAGAACTCCGAAGCGGTTCCTCCTAGCACTCACGTATGTGAATCAGAATTCTCTCTCAGTCCTCAAGGAGAGACAAAGAGAAGGAGACCTGCTGAGGCAAAGCCAGAGGGGTCTCCGAGGTTGCCCCATCCTGTGCCCCTGTCCTGCCTGGCTGATGTCATCTCTCTGTGAGGTCATCACCTCCCCACCACCATTGCCCAATAGACTGGGGTCCTGCCAAAGGCCCTTGTGATGTCACTGACACACCCACCCCTCCCCTTCAGGGCTAATGTCCTGCCCCTGGCCTGGCCATCTAGTCTTCATTAGAAAACATCAAGAGATGGAGAATCCCCACCACTTCCTTTGGTAGTTTGATCCCTTGGTGAATCATCCTCACTCTTGAGTATTTGTGCCTTATTTCTAATATGAATTGGTCTCTTTTCAGTTTCCAGCCACTGGATCTTCTTATGCCTTTCTCTGCCAGATTAAAAAGCCCTTGGTAATTTGTTCATTTGGTGAATCCGCCTTCCCACCCAGGCTCACGACTGCCCAGCGTTGGAGAATTGTCTCCGTTCCCATTGCACAGCTGGGGAGCCTGAGGTACAGAGAAGGGAAGTGATCTACCCAAGGGCTTACACAGCAAGGTGGTGGCAGAGCCAGAAAGAGAAGCCACCAGTCCTCACTCCTAACACACAACAAACCCCACAGAGGCAGGAATAGAGCCCAGGAATCGAGATGCTGGGGAAATTTCATTGAAACCCTTTCTCTCAGAACATCCCATTCAGACTAAACCAGTTTATTTCTTGAAATCATAACAAGTGGGATGAAAATTCTTTGCAAAAATAATTGGTTGCAAGACAAAAGCATCTCCTGTTTGTCACAGTGTGTTAAATTGTCTCATCCTACACAAAGAGGAGACACTTAGATCTCAAAAATGAGAGAAGATGCTTCAGTCTGAGCTAAGTACTTGCTGCTCTTAATTTCAAAATAATAAAATACAAATACAATAGAATATTTCAGCTATTCTATTAGGTCAGAATCTGATGTGAGTAAATGTGATAGGACCTCTCGTATTATGCACTGTTCCTAGTGATACTCTCCAGTGGATCCCCATCCTCCACCCACCAGGAGGTGGGTAAGAGTGGATTGTTATCCCTACTTGAAAGAGGGAGAAGCTAAGGCTGAGAAAGGAGAATTGACTCGTCTTAGGTCACACAGCCAGTCAGTGTGGCAGAGTTGGGAATAGGACCCAAGAGCCCTGACTTTCAAACTGACCATCGGATTTTGAATTTCATACCTTGAATGACCTAAATAAAGTGCTCTCAAATGTGTTCCAGACCAACCACAGTGCATAGTAATTATTCAGCAAGTATTTTAGAAGAACAGGAATGTTAGAGAGAACCATGAACTGCTCAGAGACAATTAATGGAGAGAAGAATCAAAATTCGTCAAACATATGACTGGTTATGACTTATTTACTTGGTCTTAAAAGAGAACAACAAGGACCTGAGTCTCCTCCCTGTCACTAACCCCCTGCTCAGTCAGTTAGGGTAGAGAGTGAGGGGTGGGAGGCTGAGGGTTCTCCCGAGACAGCCCAAAATGATGGCCCAGGTGTCTGGTGGGGATCACTGTCTGAGCACTATTTCAGCCCTACATTTTTGGGTGGACCTCCCACAACGGGAGCTCAGAGCAACCTCCACCATGCGCAGCGCGCGCACACACACACACACACACACACACACACACCCCTCCTGGAGGTGGGAGGTGAACAGGGGAGAGGACAAAAGAAGCAAGGGAAGAAGAGAAACGAGGGAGGGATGGGGGAAAATGGAAAACCAAAAGGAAAAACCCTAATGTCCACAGTGATTCTAAGGGACTAAATCCTAAATGGGGAATAAAATTCTGTCACCTTAAGCTAGTGTTTTCCACCCCTAGAATTGAACTGGCACCAGAGGGATGAGATTGAACAGGTTCCAAACCTCTAGGAGGCTCTTACCCTCTGAACAGCGATGTCTCTTTTCTAGCAAAATCAGTAAAAGGAAAGTAGAAAACTCCAAAGAATTCTCTCTCAGTCCTCAAGGAGAGACCTCGAGAAGGAAGCTTGCTGAGGCAAAGCCAGAGGGGTCTCCGAGGTTGCCCCTTCCTGTGCCCCTGTCCTGCCTGGCTGATATCATCTCTCGGTGAGTCATCACTGCCCCACCACCTTTGCCCAATAGACTGGGGTCCTGCCAAAGACCTTTGTGATGTCACTGACACACCCACCCCTCCCCTTCAGGGCTAATGTTTTGCCCTTGGCCTGGCCAGCCATATTGGACATTTGAGCTACCCCTTGTGGATCAACCCACTCAACGAGTGTTCATTCTAGGAAGCAAGTTGGCTACAGTTTTTCATAAATTACAAGACTCTATGGCCAGAAGAGACAACCAGAGCATCTAATATGACCCCCTGCATATCACAGGCCCCTTCTAGAGCACAGGAGCTAGTTTTTGACCAGTTTTTGCCATAAGGCAGGAGTGAGTTAACCCCAAGGTCACCCAGTGAGTTTATATCACAAATGCATACCCGGAAGAATCGAGTAGAAACTTGGATTTTTCAGTTTCTTCTTTCTAGGAGTCCCCAGGGCTAAGGTAAAACCCTTGCTGCCCCTCTCCATTCTGCTCACCTCCAGGATGTGCTGGAGTTTGTCTGTGCTGGCGGTTGCTGTAGGAAGGATCTAGAGCTCTTCATCCATGTTCTCTGGGTAGGCCTTGCTCAGAGACTAAAAGCAGAGGAGACCATGAGTCAGGGTTATGGAACCTGGGGCTACCTACACCTGCCTGGGTGACAGCTGGCTCTGCCGTCCTTGCCCAGAGCAGCTCTCTGCAGAGGGCCTGCTGCACAGCATGGTATGGAACAGCAAGGCTGCTTGGAATGGGAGCTGGGCTTCCCGGCAGAGACCAGGAACCGAAGCACAGCATCCACAAAGAAGGGATTCCCCACAGAGAGGTAACATCATCTCCCATGGAGGGGGAGTCTCCCCCTGACACTTGATTAATCCTATGGCCTGTTCCCATCTCTGCCCACCGCACCCCCAATTTAGCAGCTCCAGCTACTGAAGAGAGCAAGGACCAGAGGCCTTCCTGCTCCTGGGACAGAGGAGTAGGTTGATGATCTCCCTGGGTGTGCCTGTTGGCCTTTCCCCATGCCCATGGACTATACACCATTCAGGACAGTGCACAGGAACTGCGATTCCTGTTCCGGATCTAGGGGCGGCTTCAGTTTGCTGGCAGGAGACTGTACGTGAGACCTTGCAGTTGGGGGGCGACACAGGCACTACCATGAGCATGGACGTTTGAGGAATAGGGCAGAGACCTGTGTGGGGCAAAGAGGGCAGGGATTTGGGAAGCAAGAGCAAAAGATCAAACCCTTTCTTAATGTGGGTCAGGTTGATCCCCATTTCAAAGCTAGAGAGAGTGAGGCACCAGGTGGGAGAGTGACCTGGCCAGGATCATGTTACGACTCAGTGGCAGGGCTGCAGTACAATCTGTTCCCTGCTCTCATCGCTGGATCCTGCTGCCCCTTCTGTATGACCACTCCAGCCATCCTCTCCCATAGGCCATCTCCACCACCCTCCAATACCATAATGGAAGCAGGTTGGTAACAGAGTTCACTCTCCGATAGGTGCCCCTTCCTGGCCAGGCCTGGTGTCACAGCTTTCTTGCTGGGCTAGCACCCTTGCTGACAGTCGCTAGCACACTCTGGCAGTTTTTTGGCTGGGAACTCAGCCCTTCAGCCAGGTGACCATCTTTTAGTCCACTCCTTCCTGAGTCGCACTCATCCCAAACGAAAAGTCCAAAAATGTCTTTAACAGAAACAAGGTCTTCCGTCCCTTTGGGGGCTCTTCCTCAGCCTGGCTTTGGCTTGGCCTGCCCTTGCTGGCCTTGGTAGCCCTTTCTATGGCCTTCCACATCCCCTTCCTTAGAGACCATGGGAGAACCAGTCCTACCCTTGTACAACCAGCATGCACAGTGTCTCCAGCTCCACTGCCAGCTCACTCACCAGAATTAAGAGGCAATCCTTCTCTTCTGTAGTATCCCAACACTCTTCCTGCAGCCACTCAGTCTCATTAACAGTTGCTTGCAGAGCCTATTCTGAAGCCTTTAGCTTCTTCTGTAGCCTTTTTGCTACTGCCGCTGCATTCCCCAAAACCTTTTCCGTCAGAGTCTGAGAACCCACCCTTGTGTTTGTCCCTACTTCAGTCTATTTCATCTTGGAGCAAACCATTTCATCCTTTACCTCCCTGCAGCATCCGACAGGGTGTGTTGGTGGAGGGTCTGCAAGGTCCACAGCCATCCCTGCCACTTCCACGTTGCCTGCCTCACGTGGGTTTGTGCCAGAGGACACTTTCTCCTTTCTTTCTAACTTCTTGGGGCCCTGGCCTCTTGTTTGCCACTCAGCAATTTCCTAAGCAGGCCTGTGTTTTGATATGGCGTGTTTTCTGCACCCAAAACAAAGAACTCTTGTCCCCATCTTGGCATTAGGTCACACTTGTACACTTTCTCATGCCCTGCTCTCCTGGACTAACCTTCTCAGCACAGCCCAGGCATGCTCTCCGCATCTGCTCTTTTTGTCCATGGGCATAGCAGACCCTGGGTCGATTTCCCTTTGCAGGATCTCTCACAGGTATCATGGCTGCTGCGTCTGTAGCTCTGCCTGCACTTCCTTTTGCTTCTGTTGGTTTTCTAGGAGCTGCTGGAGAAACCCCTAGACCTGCTTTCGCTGCTTAACCAGTCCCTGGAACTGAAGTGGGAAATCCAGTGACCAGCTTGCTCCCTCCGTACACTGCTTGAGAGGACAGAACTTCCTTCAGCAACCAAGAGTTCCATCAGCCCTCACGGATCACAGGGGGAATTCAATCCTCCTGACTATGCCAATCATACATGAATCTACTCAATGTTAGGTGCCCCCCCCCCCCCCGGCAGCCAGACATGGCATCACAGCCCTCTTGCTGGGCTAGCGTACCCCATCCATGGTCACTCCAGAACCATGGCAGGTTCTCCACCTCGCAACTCAGCCGCTGGCCAGGTCACCACCTTCAGTCCACCCTTCTGGGGCCCAGCTTGTCTCACACTAGAAGTCCAAAGAGGTCTTCCCAAAGAAAGAAGTCCTTCTGCCATCGCCAGGGCTCCTGCTCAGCCTGCAGCTCCCTTGCTGGGCTTGGAACCTTCTCCAGGTGTGTGTACGCCCCCTTCTTTGGGGCCAGTAGGGGAACCCAGTCCCACCCTGACATTCATAGCAGCCTAGAGCCCTGTACCCAAAGCTAGATCTGCTCCTTTCTCTTTGCTGCAGTTTTCCCTGGGCATTTCCTACCTCTCTTCTCAAGTTCCTCTAGGCTTTCCTTGCTGCTCTGAACTAGGCCTCTGGGAACTGGCTGCAGCCCTGTGGGACAGGAGAGGCTCACAGAAGGCACTGAGGGGACTCTGCTGTCCTTGGCATGAGCAATAGCACTGTGCCCTAAGAACATAAGTCTGTGAGGAGGTTATGCTTCTCATTAATTAGCCTTGCTAAAGAGCTGGGTTGGAGCTGCTCAGGGGAGAAGCTGGCTCCCTCCTGCTCATGGAGGTGAATTCATCTCCTTTCCCAGTAGCACCTGCTCTCACTCTCATTCCCCATCAGGCTCCTTACTGCCAGGCCAGCAAACAGACATTGGATGGGAATGAAGATTGGGCCCCGCCCCTAAATCCTGAGTCTAATCCTGCTGCTTACCTTGTTCCCCATCAGCTGCTGGGCTTCCCCCAGGAGGGAGCAGGCGAGGAGCAGCCTGGCCTAGCTGACACGCAGCAGGGGGTCGTGGATGGCCAGCACTGCCGTACAGTCGAAGGATCTTCTCTGCCCCTCTGAGAAGAAATTTCTGAAGACCTAAAACCAACAGGACATGAGGCATTAGCACATTGCCCAGAGTCAGGCTCCAAATCTTGGGGCAAGAACATTATCTCCATCTAGTGGCCCCAGGAGGCAGCCACAGCAGGGGACCCAGCCACCCCCACTCCCTGAGCTGTCTCATGCCCTGGGAGCAGAGTGTCCTTACCTCCCCCACCCTGGCTGTGTTCCTGTAGCCCAGGAGCCTGCTGTCCTGGTGCCAGTCCCAGCACCATAGGTCTTCGGCCTCATGGATGGTCAGCCCTGGGAAAGAGACACACACACACACACTCACACATTTGTCATTCCAGTTGCAGTGCTTGTGTCCTTCCAATCCCATTGGTGACTCCACAGTGGGCAGAGTCCTCGCTGCATGCCTGGCCCAACAGGATTGCAGGGGAGGGGTGTAGAACAGAGAAAGAGACAGACAGAGACTCCTCCTCCAGCTGGGGTCAGTCTGAGAGAAATTGGCTGGGGTCCCAGTCTCACTCTTCTATCGCAAGCCCTTTAGCAAGAATTTTTAATGAATCAGTAAACTCAGGGGTTGTACCATATGACTGAAGAATTGCTAACACGGTTCCTATTTTTAAGAAAGGGAAAAAAGCGATCCAAGTAACTATAGGCCTGTTAGTTTGACATCTGTAGTATGTAAGGTCTTGGAAAAAATTTTGAAGGAGAAAGTAGTTAAGGACATTGAGGTCAAGGGTAATTGGGACAAAATACAACATGGTTTTACAAAAGGTAGATCGTGCCAAACCAACCTGATCTCCTTCTTTGAGAAGGTAACAGATTTTTTAGACAAAGGAAATGCACTGGATCTAATTTACCTCAATTTCAATAAGGTATTTGATATGGTTCCACATGGGAATTATTAGTTAAATTGGAAAAGATGGGGATCAATATGAAAATTGTAAGGTGGATAAGGAACTGGTTAAAGGGGAGAACAACGGGTCATACTGAAAGGTGAACTGTCAGGCTGGAAGGAGGTTACTAGTGGAGTTCCTCAGGGATCAGTTTTGGGACCAATCTTATTTAATCTTTTTATTACTGACCTTGGCACAAAAAGTGGGATGTGCTAATAAAGTTTGCGCAGATGACACAAAGCTGGGAGGTATTGCTAACACAGAGAAGGACCGGGGATATCATACAGGAAGATCTGGATGACCTTGTAAACTGGAGTAATAGTAATAGGATGAAATTTAATAGTGAAAAGTGCAAGGTCATGCATTTAGGGATTAATAACAAGAATTTTGTTATAAATTGGGGGACACATCAGTTGGAAGTAACAGAGGAGGAGAAGGACCTCGGAGTATTGGTTGATCACAGGATGACTATGAGCCGCCAATGTGATATGGCTGTTAAAAAAGCTAATGCAGTTTTAGGATGCATCAGGCGAGGTATTTCCAGTAAAGATAAGGAGGTGTTAGTACCATTATATACAAGGCACTGGTGAGACCTCATCTGGAATACTGTGTGCAGTTCTGGTCTCCCATGTTTAAGAAGGATGAATTCAAACTGGAACAGGTACAGAGAAGGGCTACTAGGATGATCCGAGGATGGAAAACCTGTCTTATGAAAGGAGACTCAAAGAGCTTGGCTTGTTTAGCCTAACCAAAAGAAGGCTGAGGGGGATATGATTGCTCTTTATAAATATATCAGAGGGATAAATATTAGGGAGGAGAGGAATTATTTAAGCTTAGTACCAATGTGGACACAAGAACAAATGGATATAAACTGGACACTAGGAAGTTTAGACTTGAAATTAGAAAAGGTTTCTAACCATTAGAGGAGTGAAGTTCTGGAACAGCCTTCCAAGGGGAGTAGTGGGGCAAAAGACATATCTGGCTTTAAGACTAGATAAGTTTATGGAGGGGATGGTATGATGGGATAGCCTAATTTTGGCAATTCATTTGGCAATTGATATTTGATTATCAGCAGGTAAGTATGTCCAGTGGTCTGTGATGAGATGGGATCTAAGTTACTACAGAAAATTCTTTCCTGGGTGCCGGCTAGTGAGTCTTGCCTACATGCTCAGGGTTTAACTGATTGCCATATTTGGGGTAGGGAAGGAATTTTCCTCCAGGGCAGATTGGCAGAGGCCCTGGAGGCTTTTTGTCTTCCTCTGCAGCATGGGGCATGGATCACTTGCTGGAGGATTCTCTGCAGCTTGAGGTCCTCAAACCATGATTTGAGGACTTCAATAACTCAGACATAGGCTAAAAGTTTGCTACAGGAGTGGATGGGTGAGATTGTGTGGCCTGCATTGTGCAGGAGGTCAGACTAGATGATCATAATGGTCCCTTCTGACCTGAAAGTCTATGAGTCTATGAGCCATTTCCCAGCTGGATTCCTTACCCCTCTGGTGCAGCAGCAGCTGGTAGAGCCGGTAAACCCCGTCCCTGGCCTGCCAGCTGAGGTCCTTGGCTGGGTCACTGATGAACAGAGCCAGCTGTGCCACATGGAGACCCAGCCTGGGGAACTCTGCTGAGTTCTAATGGAAGGGAGAGGGAGAGGGGACTCCATCAGCATTTTCCTGTCAGCTCCCAGTCTCCCCCTGGCCAGGAATCTCCATCCCCTCAGCCCATTTGCAGGAGATGCTAGAGCTAAACCCTTAATTTTCTCTGCCCACAAGGGAGTCTGGAGCACAGGTATGTGGGCTGGGCCCTCCATGAGGATTTGCTTCCCCAGCTGCTCCAGGATGACAGGAAGGCATGAACCTGGAGCATGGTCCCCTTAAAAGCCCAGAGTCACCACTGAACCAGGACAAGAAGAACTTGACTCAAGCCAAGCTCATTCTCTGCTCTGACTCTGCCTCCCCAAGAGGAACACTCCTAACCCACAGTCCCTGCAGCAGCAGATCCTACAGCCCTTTGGAGCCAGCCCACCTACGCCTGGAGTTAGGAAGCTGGTGTCAGAGGCCACCTACATCAAATTCAGGGAGGGTGATGGTGGATCTGAACAGGGCCGCGCTGCTGCTAATGGCCCTGGCTCTCTCTTGCCACACCCTGAACACGATCCAGTAGTTCATATGCTGTGGGGAAAGGAGGCAGCTCAGGATCAATGGGCAGGTGGATGTGTTGTGTTAATGAGACCCTCCCCATCCCCAGGGGGCTGAGACAGAGTGTGCAGGGTGGAATATCTGATTCATTGATTGCAGAGCTTTAGAAGAGGATTGTTGCCCCTAGGACGATGCTTGTATCCTGCAGGTCACAACTTGTCATTGTCTCTCTAGAGTGGAACAGTGTTCGGTGTCGGGGCTGGTCCCATCCTCCCTGAACTCCTGATTCCTGAACAGCTCACCAGAAAGAGGACAGACCGTTCCCCCCTCCCTGGCTCTCAAGTCCTTGGCTGGGTGAAGGGACTGAGTGTGAGCACAATCCCCCCAGGAATCTCAGGGCCCATCAGAGAGAAAGGCTGATTCTCTGGGGTCAGCCTGTTTATCTAGGAAGGAGCCTGTGCCTCTTCTCTGAGGACCATCTTCTGGATCTCACAGGAGGGATTCAGAGTCTCACTCCTCAAGCCAGTCAGGGGCCCTGAGGTTAGTTCGCAACAGAACCAGCCAGAGCTCCGGCTTGAAGTCCCAGCTCCTTCCTCTGTCTTTCAAGGAGGAAAGGCCTGACACTGCATTGCACCGACTGCCCTGACCGAGGATGGGCCACTTGGGGCCCAGTTAGGAGGACAGACTAGAAAATGGATCTAAGTGTTAAGGTAAAATTGCCCCCACCCCTCTCATTGGGCTCACTCCCAAGATGTATTGGAGCCTGTCGGTGTCTAGGGACTCTGCCAGCAGGTTCCCCAGCATGGCATCCAGGATGTCTGGCAAGATCCTATGCAGATCCTGCAAAGCAAGGGAGAGCCATGTGTCAGAGTTAGGGAATCTGGGGCTACACCTGCCACAGGATGGGAAGAGGGCGTCTCTGGGAAGCACTGGTGAGACCCCCAAACACATATCCTGGCCCTAGGCTCCACAGGGGCCCCCATGCGAATGGCGTAGGCTCCCTCCCCGGTCCTACCCCACCCTGTCTCCGCTCCTCTCCCAGAGCCTCAGTCCATCCAGCAGCATCCCTGAACAGCTCCAGCATGGCCCCTGAGCTCCTCCCCGCTCAGAGCCGCGTGGTAAGGGGGCGGGGCTGGGAGCTCCAGTGGGGCCTGAGCTCCTCCCCGCTCAGAGCCGCGTGGTAAGGGGGCAGGGCTGCGAGCTCCAGCCTGAGCTCAGCTCCCTCCACTTGGCCTGGAGCTTGCAGCCCTGCCACCTTACCATGCATCTCTGAGTGGGGAGGGACTCCGCTGGAGCCACGCTGCAGCTGTTGAGGGATGCTCCTGGATGTGCTGAGGCTCCGAGTGGTGGGGGCGGGGACTAAGGGGCAAGAAGTCCCAGGGACAGTCAGGGGACAGGGAGTGGGCAGAGGTTGGAGCAGGCAGTCAGGGGACAGGAAACAGGGGAGTTGGATTGTGTGCATTCCGGGGGTCTGTCAGGACTCAGCGGGGGTTGTGGATAGGGGTTGGGGCAGTCAGGGGACAGGGAGCAGGGGTGGGGTCGGGGTGGGTCCGAGGGCTCAAAAAAACAAGGTGCCAACACGCTGGTGGCTGTGGTGGACAGTGAGGGGAACTTAGGGCAGGATGGGTTGGGGAGTTCTGAGCGGGGCAGGCCACAAGTCGGGGGCGGACTAGGGTGGGGGGTCAGATAGGAGCTAGTTTGGGCCAGGCTGTTTGGGAGGTGCAAGCCCTTCCTACTCGCCCTAAAGTTCATCCGGCATTTTGAGGCTTGCTAGATGAGGCCAAAGCTGTTGCTTTCATTAGGTGCCATCTCCATCCCTTTTATGTCTTATCAAATTGCATAAATGTATGTCTCTCCTCGTTTAATTTTCGAGTGCCATAGGGAGATTCATGTTCAGTGGAGGTAGCTTCATTTACAAATGATCCACTGGGGAATGCCGATCACATGAGAAGAGTAATATCTGTCCCGAACTACCAAGGGGACCCTGCTCTCCCCCATCCCCTTGCTTCCCTGATGGCTTCAGAGGGGTTACTAAAACTGTCCTGGACGGATCAAAGACTGGACAGCTGCTTGCAGGCGTTGGAGGCTCGCCCCATGCCTCGTGCATCCCCTCAGTAATAAGATCCTCTGGTGGACCCTTGAGGGTCCTGAATCCCGGCCAGGTTGAGAATTCCCTGAGTGAAGGGTTTAATGTTTAGACACCTGTGTCCTTGCACATGGATGTGCTATTTTGAGCATTTCAGTTTTCACATACATTAAGTCTCATCCCAGATTCTGGATAAGCTCAAATGCCTCTCCAGTTTCAGGGTCAGATATGTACTATAAGCTTATACCACAGTGTCATCACACAATCCTTTCATGAAGTCCGTGTGTGCCGAGTCTGTGTATGATACATACTCTAGAATTTAAGGTTCTGTTCACATACCGGAATACATTTTTAATTTTTTTAGAAGGTTTCTTTATGTCTTATAACGTCTATACTATATAACTAAGACGATGTTGCCATGTGAAGTACAATATAGGTTTTTAAAATGTTTAAGAGAGTCTTCATTTGATAAATTAAAACCTTAAAACGTGCAGAGCCCCCTGTGACCAGTGGCAGGACCCTCGGGCTCAATGCGAGTGCCACTGTAGACCAGCTTGCGTAATGCACCTTTCAGCACCGCTTGCCAAGTTAGGTTCCTAGCCAATTTTACGAGCGAATACTAAAGACAAACCACAGTAACATTCTCCAGTTGTGAGGGACCCCAAGAAAAAAAAAAAAGGGCTCAAGGGGGTTCCTATTTTTATCCGAGGAAACAGAGAATATATGCATGGAGGGGTTAGGGGGTGCCATTAATGGTATTAGCCAGGCATGGTAAGGAATGGTTGTCCCTAGCCTCTGTTTTTGTCAGAGATGGATGGAGAGAGTCATTTGATCAGTACCTGTAGTTTTTCCTCTGGCTATGGACACTTATGCAGCGGCCATTGTCGGTAGACAGGATACTGGGCTGTATGGAACCTTTTGGTTTGTGAGCCAGTATGGCATGTTCTTATGTTAACTCAACCTGAAATGAACCCAAAGTTCATGGAGACGGATAGTAAAAGTCAGGGAAGCCAGACAGGTGGGCAGTTTAGGAACCTGGAAAATTCTCTCACTGGATGGGCTCAGGTGTTGGGCACAAGCTGATAAGGGTGGTCAAGTCTCTTTGATTTTTTTTTTTAAGCAGAATTTTTTTCTTATTTCTTTAAACAACCAAACACAGCAAGCAGCAAATATTTGGCCACACACTGCTGAAACCCCAAACCATATTCAGGTTTTGGCAGACTAATTTCAGCTTTTCAATTAAAAAAACCACAACAAATTTTGAAAGAAAGCAGACACTGTCTGTGATTTTTTTCTGCTTTTTAAAAACCCCTAGTTTTCGATCCAGAAAAAGTTGACGGAAAATATTTGTCCAACCCCTTTAATAAGCTTTAGTGCCTTTTAACACTAGCTGATGCTGAGAACCAATGATACCTTGTAAAGAAGTTTTCTCAAAACTGGGTTTGTGCCGAGATGCAGAAGGCTAATTTTTCCCAGGGCCACCCAGGGTTGCAGAGCAAGTGGAGCAATTTGCACCGGGCCCCACAGGGGCCCCCACGAGAGTATAGTATTGTATAGTATTGTAATTTTTTTATGGAAGGGGCCCCCAAAATTGCTTTGCCCCAGGCCCCCTGAATCCTCTGGGTGGCCCTGAGACACACACACACACACACACACACACACACACACACACACACACACACACACACACCCGTCCTGGTGCTGGGAGGGGAACGGGGAAAGAACAAAAGAAGCAAGAGAAAAAGAGAAAGGAGGGAGAGATGGAGGAAAATGGAAAACCAAAAGGAAAAACCCTAATGTCCACAGTGGTTCTAAGGGACAAAATCCTAGGTGGGGAATAAAATTCTGTCACCTTAAGCTAGTGTTTTCCACCCTAAGAATTCAACTGGCACCAGAGGGATGAGACTGAACAAGGTTCCAAACCTCTAGGAGGCTCTTATCTTCTAAACAACACTGTCTCTTTTCTAGCAAAATCAGTAAAAGGAAATGAGAAAACTCCAAAGAGGTTCCTCTTCGCAATCACGTATGTGAACCAGAATTCTCTCTCTGTCCTCAAGAAGAGACCTAGAGAAGGAGACTTGCTGAGGCAAAGCCAGAGGGGTCTCCGAGGTTGCCCCTTCCTGTGCCCCTGTCCTTCCTGGCTGATATCATCTCTCTGTGAGGTCACCACCTCCCCACCACCATTGCCCAATAGACTGGGGTCCTGCCAAAGGCCCTTGTGATGTCACTGACACACATATCCCTCCCCTTCAGGGCTAATGTCCTGCCCCTGGCCAGCCATATTGGATGTTTGACCTACCCCTTGTGGATCAACCCACTTAATGAGGGTTCATTCTAGGAAGCAAGTTGGCTACAGTTTTCCATAAATTAGCAGACTTTACTTTCAAACTAACCATCAGTGCTCTGAAATGAGCTATAAACCAACAATTGTTCATAGTAATTCTTCACTAGTAAAAACTAACTAGAATGTTAGTACTGCTCAGAGACAATTTATGGAGAGAAGCATCAAAATTCATCCAACATATAATTGGTTATGACTTACTCGAACAACAAAGACCTGAGTTTCCTCCCTGTCAATAAACCCCTGCTCAGGCAGTCTGGGTAGAGACTGAGGACTGGGAGGCTGAGGGTTCTCACCAGAGAGCCCAAAGAATGGTACAGGTCACCGCGGAAGGGGAATAAAATTCTGCCACCTCAATCTAGTGTTTTCTGTGCATGGAATTCAACCGGCTCCAGATGGATCACACCGAGCAGGATCCAACAGCTTCGGATGTTTGAGCTGCTTCCCCTGGATCAGCCCACTAAATGACTCTTCATTGTGGGGATCAAATAGGCTATATAGTAAAATATCAGAGGCTGCTCTCCATGAGGGACCCAGATTAACATAAATTAGTAGACTTTATGGCCAGAAGGGATGATTGGAGTATCTAATCTAACTCCCTGCTTATCCTAGGCCTCTTGTATGTCAGAAGAGCTGGGGTTTGGGTTTTTTGTTTGTTTTTTGGACTAAAGCATCTTCCAGAAGGGCATCTTGTCTTCATTAGAAGACAGCAAGAGATGGAGAATGCACCAGTTCTCTTGTTAGTTTGTTCCAATGATGAATCACCGTCTAACAAATCTGGGTCTTATTCTAATGAGAATTTCTGCTTCCAGCTGTGAGGACCTTGTTATGTCTTTCTCTGCTAGATAAAAGATCCCTTTCATACTCAGCATTTTCTCTCCAGGGAGTGAATTAATTCCCTGTTTGTATAAACTAAACATATTGAGCTTTTTCAATGTCTCACTATAAGCCATCATCTCCATCACTGAATATGAATATTTTCTGCACCCCCTCCAGTTTTAACATAATTTTCAAGATGTGGAAACAAGAACTGGCTTCAATCTTCCAACATCAGTCTCACCAGTGCTGGATCACCTCCCTTTCTATTCTTACTACTCTTTTCATCCATGAATGGCTTTAACCTTTTTGACCACAGCTTCACATTGACAGATCATGTTGAGCGGCTTGTTCACTATGGCCCCTACATCTTTCTCAGAGTCACTGCTTTCCAGGGGAGAGTCCCTGACAGTGTGGCCTGACTCCCTTCTTCCTGTTTTGCATATGGCTTTATTAACACCTAATTATTTAGTAAGTATTTTGGAAGAATTAGACCATTAGAGAGAGAATCATGAACTATTCATGGACAATGAATGGAGAGAAGCAGCAAGAATAATCAAATATATGATCGGTTAGGATTTGTTTGCTTAATCTTAACAGAGAACAAAAGGACCTGAGTCTCCTCCCTCTTAATAGTCCCGTGCTCACCCAATCAGTGCTGAGATTCTGAGAGGTTCAGAGTTCTTGCCAGATGGCCCAAAGATGGTCCAGGTCACCACCAGAGGGGATTGCTCTCAGAGCACTATTCCAGCCCCAACTCTTTGTGACAGCCTCCCACAATGAGAACTGGAGAGCAATTCCCCACCCCTACCTTATTCAGCTCACACACAGAGCCTCATGGTGGGAGGGCAAACAGGGGAAAGGACAAAAGAAGCAAGAGGAGAAGAAAATGGAGGGAGGGATGGAGGAAAAGGGAAACCAAAAAGGAGAAACTCTTGATTCTAAGGGTTAAAGTCCTAAGTGGGGAATAAAATTCTGTCACCGCACTCTAGTGTTTTCCATGCCTAGAATTCAGCCAGCACCAAGTGGATCAGACTGAATAGGTTCCAAACATCTCAGAAGCTCCTACCTTCTAAAAAGGGATGTCTGTTTTCTAGCAAAATCAGTAAAAGGAAATGAGAAAACTCCAAAGAGGTTCCTCCTCGCGCTCACGTATGTGAACCAGAATTCTCTCTCAGTCCTCAAGGAGAGACAAAGAGAAGGAGACTTGCCGAGGCAAAACCAGAGGGGTCTCCGAGGTTGCCCTGCCCCTCACCCTTGTCCTGCCTGGCTGATGATATCATCTCTCTGTGAGGTCACCACCTCCCCACCACCATTGCCCAATAGACTGGGGTCCTGCCAAAGGCCCTTGTGATGTCACTGACACGCACACCTCTCCCCTTCAGGGCTAATGTCCTGCCCCTGGCCAGCCATATTGGACATTTGACCTACCCCTTGTGGATCAACCCACTCAATGAGTGTTCATTCTAGGAAGCAAGTTGGCTACAGTTTTTCATAAATTACCAGACTCTACGGCCAGAAGAGACAATGAGAACATCTAATCTGACCCCCTGCATACCACAGGTCCCTTGTATAGCACAGGAGCTAGTTTTTTACCAGATCCTGTCCAGAAAGGCATCTAGTCTTCATTAGAAGACATCACGCGATGGAGAATTCCTACCACTTCCTTTGGCAGTTTGTTCCTTTAGTGAATCATCCTCACTGTTGAATATTTGTGCTTTATTTCTAATAAGGATTGGTTGCTTTTCAGTTTCCAGCCACTGGATCTTGTTATGCCTTTTTCTGCTAGATTAAAGAGCCCTTAATACTTGATATTTTCCCTACATGTAGGCACCTCAGCACTTCAATTAAGTCACCTCCGAATCTTTTTTGTAAGCTAAACAGGTTGAGCTCTTTCAGTAGCTCACTAGAAGGCATTTTTCTCCAGCCCTCAGAACATTTGGAGGCTCTTTGCTGCCCCAGCTCCAATTTCTCAACCTCTTTTTCAAAGGTGGACACCAAAACTGGACGCAGCATCCCAATATCAGTCTCACTGGTCCTGTGTCACCTCCCTATCGTACTCACGGCTCTGCTTGTACGTCTAATGATGGCTTTAGCCCTGTTCACCACAGCATCACACTGAGTGCTCATGTTGAACGGTTTGCCCAGTATGGCCTCTAAATCCCCTTCAGAGTCACTGCTTTCCTGGATACACTTCCCCATTCTGTAAACGTGGCCAGCATGCTTTAGGTTGCTAGATATAGGACCTTGCATTTGGCTTTGTCTGAAGTGGTTTTGTTTGAATGGGTCCAGCTTACTATAGGATCCGGATTGCTCTCTATCACTGCCCTGTCCTCATCATTCATTACCACTCTGCCAGTATTTTGTCACCTACCAATGTTATCAGTGCGGATCTCTTGAGGCATCTAGATAGACTTATGTGTAGTGCTGGGGAGAAGCCAGTGGTCATTGGACATGTAAGTACCAATGACATAGGGAAGGGTAGGAGAGATGTCCTGGAGGCCAAATTTAGGTTTCTAGGAAAGAGACTGAAATCCAGGACCTCTATGGTGGCATTCTCAGAAATATTTCGAGTTCCATGCACAGGGCCAGGGAGGCAGGCAGAGCTTCAGAGTCTCAATGCATGGATGAGACGATGGTGTGGAGAGGAGGGATTTACATTCATTAGGAACTGGGGAAATTTTTGGGATGGGGGAGCCCATACAGAAGAGATGGGTTCCACCTAAACCAAAGTGGAACCAGACTGCTGGCACTTAACATTAAAAAGATTGCAGAGCAGCTTTTAAACTAAGAGATGGGGAAACGGTGATTGCTGCAGAGGAGCATGTGGATCAAACAGAGACTTCTCTTAGAGCAGTCTATTGATAGAGATTCTCTAGGTTTTAGTAAGGAGGAGAGGATGGAAGAGGATAATGTATGGGCCAGATCAGATGAGAAACATTCACATAAAAAAGAATCCACCACATCAGAAAAGGGCAGACAAATAAACAATGACAAGTTTTTAAAGTGCTTGTACACAAATGCTAGAAGTCTAAATAATAAGATGGGTGAACTAGCGTGCCTCATGTTAAAGGAGGATATTGATATAATAGGCATCACAGAAACCTGGTGGGCTGAGGACAATATATTGGAAGGACAGAATAGCTCATGCGGGGGTGGGGAGGAGGAGTGGCACTATATGTGCAAGAAAATGTAGAATCAAATGAACTAAAAATCTTAAGTGAATCTACATGTTCCATAGGATATCCATGGATAGTAATTTCATGCTCTAATAAGAATATAAAATTAGGGAGCTATTATCGACCACCTGATCAGGACAGTGATAGTGATGATAAAATGCTAAGGGAAATTAGAGAGGCTATCAAAATTAAGAACTCAATAATAATGGGAGATTTCAATTATCCCCATATTGACTGGGAACATATCACCTCAGGACAAAATGCAGAGACAAAATTTCTCAATACTTTAAATGACTGCTTCTTGGAGCAGCTGGTACGGGAACCCACAAGGGGAGAGGCAACTCTCAATTTAGTCCTGAGTGGAGAGCAGGAGCTGGTCCAAGAGGGAACTATAACAGGACCGTTTGGAAATAGTGACCATAATGTAACAACATTTAACATTCCTGTGGTGGGAAGAACACCTCAACAGCCCAACAATGTGGCATTTAATTTCAAAAGGGGGAACTATGCAAAAATGAGGGGGTTAGTTAAACAGAAGTTAAAAAGTACAGTGACTAGAGTGAAATCCCTGCAAGCTGCATGGGTGCTTTTTAAAGACATCATAATAGAGGCCCAACTTCAATGTATACCCCAAATTAAGAAACACAGTAAAAGAACTAAAAAAGCAGCCACTGTGGCTTAACAACCATGTAAAGAAGCAGTAAGAGATAAAAAGGCCTCTTTTAAAAGTGGAAGTCAAATCCTAGCAAGGTAATAGAAAGGAGCATAAACACTGCCAAATTAAGTGTAAAATGTAATAAGAAAAGCCAAACAGGAGTTTGAGAACGGCTAGCCAAATCTCAAAAGGTAATAGCAAAATGTTTTTTAAGTATATCAGAAGAAGGAAGCCTGCTAAACAATCAGTGGGGTCCCTGGACGATCGAGATAGAAAAGGAGCACATTAAAGATGATAAAGTCATTGCGGAGAAACTAAATGAATTCTTTGCTTCAGTCTTCATGGCTGAGGATGTTAGGGGAGTTCCCAACCTGAGCTGACTTTTGTAGGTGACAAATTTGAGGAATTGTCACAGATTGAGGTGTCACTAGAGGAGGTTTGGGAATTAATTGATAAACTTAACATTAACGAGTCACTGGGACCAGATGGCATTCATCCAAGAGTTCTGAAAGAACTCGACTGTGAATTGCGGAACTATTAATTATGGTTTGTAACCTGTCCTCTAATGTAATGCCAATATTAAAAAGGGCTCTAGAAGTGATCCAGAAATTACAGACTGGTAAGTCTAATGTCAGTATTGGGCAAATTAGTTGAAACAATAGTAAAGAGTAAAAAATTGTCAGACACACAGAAGAACAAATTTGTTGGGCAAAAGTCTACATGGTTTCTGTAAAGGGAAATCATGTATAACTAATCTATTAGTCTTCTTTGAAGGGGTCAACAAACATGTGGACAAGGAGGATATAGTGGACATAGTATACTTAGATTTCCAAAAAGCCTTGACAAGGTGACTCACCAAGGGTTCTTACATAAATTAAGTTCTCACGGGATAAGAGGGAAGGTCCTTCATGGATTGAGAACTGTTAAAAGACAGGGAACAAAGGGTAGGAAAAAAAGGTAAATTTTCAGAATGGAGAGGGGTAACTAGTGGTGTTCCCCAAGGGTCAGCCCTAGGACCAATCCTATTCAACTTATTCATAAATGATCTGGAGAAAAAGTGAGGTGGCAAAGTTTGATACTACACTGCTCAAGATAGTTTAAGACCAAAGCGACTGTGAAGAAATTCAAAAAGATCTCACAACATAAGTGATTGGGCAACAAAATGGCAAATGAAATTTAATGTGGATGAATGTAAAGAATGCACATTGGAAAAACAATCTAATTATACATACAATAAATGGGGCTAATTTAGCTACAACTAATCAGGAAAAAGATCTTGGAGTCATCGTGGATAGTTCTCTGAAGACATCCACCCATGTACAGCAGCGGTGAAAAAAGCAAACAGGATGTTAGGATCATTAAAAAAGGCTAGAGAATAAAACAGAGAGTATCTCATTGCCTTAATAAATCCATGGTATGCCCACATATCGATACTGCGTACAGATGTGGGCTTCTCATCTCAAAAAAGATATACTGGTATTAGAAAAGGTTCAGGGAAGGGCAACTAAAATGATTAGGGGTTGGAACGCGGTCCCATATGAGGAGAGATTAAAGAGACTAGGACTTCTCAGCTTGAAAAGAGGAGACTAGGGGGATATATAGAGCAGAGGTCAGCAACCTTTCAGAATGCTGTGCTGAGTCTTCATTTATTCACTCTAATTTAAGGTTTTGCGTGCCAGTAATACATTTTAACATTTTTAGAAGGTCTCTTTCTATAAATATAATATATAACTAAACTATTGTTGTATGTAAAGTAAACAAGGTTTTTAAAATGTTTAAGAAGCTTCATTTAAAATTAAATCAAAATGCAAAGCCCTCGGACCGGTGGTCATGACCCAAGCAGTGTGAGTGCCCCTGAAAATCAGCTCATGTGCTGCCTTTGGCACACGTGCCATAGGTTGCCTACACCTGTAACAGAGGTATATAAAATCATGAGTGATGTGGAGAAAGTAAATAAAGAAAAGTTATTTACTTGTTCCCATAATATAAGAACTAGGGGCCACCAAATGAAATTAATGGGCAGCAGGTTTAAAACAAATAAAAGGAAGCTCTTCTTCACACAGCACACAGTGAGGGGAAACTAAGGCATCACATGGGAGCAGGACCTGGCGGATTTAGCTGAGCATCTAATTAATCATTACAGTGAAAATATAAAAGCTATTTAGTGCCAGAAGATGATTCATCAGGGAACTGGAGAATTCAGGGCTGGCCAGAAAAGGTGCATAAACCAGTATATGGCATAAACCAGTCTGCACTCTGCACCCTCACTGGTCTTGGAGACAGGGTACATCTCTTGGACAGGGGTTAGAGCAGGGATCGGCAACCTTTGGCACGTGGCCCATGAGGGAAATCTGCTGGCAGGCCAGGACAGCTTGTTTACCTGCAGCGTCCACAGGTTCAGCTAACTGCAGCTCTCACTAGCTGCGGTGTGCTGTTCCAAGCTAATGGGGGCTGCGGGAAGCAGCATGGACCGAGGAACTTGCTGGCTGCCACCTCTTGCAGCCCCCATTGGTCTGGAATGGTGAACTATGGCTAGTGAGAGCTGCGATCGGCCAAGCCTGCAGCTGCTGCAGATAAAGAAACTGGCCTGGCTTGGCCTGCCAGCAGATTTCCCTGACAGACCGCATGGCAAAGGTTGCCGATCCCTGGGTTAGAAGATCTTTCTTTCAAACTGACAACTGTCAATAGTTTGGAACACAAACCCTATTTGTAATTTTGCTTACTGACCCTGCTAGAAATGCCACCCTCCAACCATTGTGAACCAGGACTAGGAACACCATTCCGCTGTCATATCTACATGGACCTGCAGACATTGTAGCTGGCAAATGCACTGGTGCTGGTGCTGTGACATGAGCTGGATGAACCACCCTGCTGGTCCATATATCCAGCATTTGCTCCCTGAGCCGTCAGTCCTACTCCCTGCTCCTCCTCTCTTCATCCAGGAACCCGTAGTGCAGTCTCTCCGTATGGACCGTGTCCCTCTCCTCCTTGGCTCTTTTGAAAGCAAGGTGCTCCTCCTTGCCCCTATCTCCAAAATCTCCTGCATGGTCCTCCTACTTCTGGACCACTCCTGGAAATGAAACAGATTCATTGTATTGCCAATCCGGGGAAGAGGGGAGTAAGAGAGAAAGAATACCCAACTTTGCTTTCTGTCTGTCCACAAGGCCATGATTTCCAACATCGTGGAATGCTTCTATATCACTCTTCCATAAATTCTCATGTACACTCCATCTCACTTCTGCCCTTGGAAGAGTCACACATGCACAAGCCCAACCAATGCAGGTGTGTGAGTAACACTGCTGTTATGTAAGAACGGCCACACTGGATGAGACCAAAAGTCCATCTAGCCCAGTATCCTGTCTTCTGACAGCAGCCAATGCCAGGTGCCCCAGAAGGAATGAACAGAACAGGTAATCAAGTGATCCATCCCCTGTCGCCCATTCCGAGCTTTTGGCATATGGAGGGTAGGGATACCATCCCTGCCCATCCTGGCTAATAGCCATTGATGGACCTATCTTCCATGAATTTATCTAGTTATTTTTTTTAACACTCTTATAGTTTTGGCTTTCACAACATCCTCTGGTAAAGAGTTCCACAGGCTGACTGTGCATCAATCTGTTGATTTTTCTTTAAATCAATACAAAAAAAATTAAGAAGCTGGATCTGGCTGATGCAGGGTAGGTTGAAATTGTGTTTTGAGGACATTTACCAATACTGGCTCTGACTTTGTTTGTGGCAGGGGAAGCCCTTAATATTTTAGAAATACTGGAAAATCTAGTAATTTTCCAGGCCAGTAGTGGGTTCCATTAAAGTATGCAGAGGAGCTATTCAGGGAAATGGTGTGTGAACAGCACATCAGTGAGTGCAAAGGTTTATTAAGATACTGGGGACAGGGGGAGGGTGGTCTACAAAAATCCTCTCTACCCAGAAATCTGAAAAAGTCATCTAGAATTCATGCTCCATGAAAAGCTTCTGAACATCACCTTCCAGGAGAGAAGGAAATCAGGAGGAAAAACAACAAACTTTTGGAGTAGAATGCAGCATTCTGCAGGCAGCAGAGTGGATTGACCCCAACTCTCCTCCCAAGCCCAACAACAGAAAAGCCAGGACGACACAGGGCAAAAGAAGGCCTGTTGCATGAAGCATCATCTAAAGTTGCCTTCCAAGGAGTTAAGGAGAAACTAGGATAAAAAAAAGATTCAAAATTCACATTGTCACTGCTAGGTGGGGTAATAATTCATTACCTAAAATATTCATCTGCAGCATTGGATCAATGTACTAAATCATTTCAGAGACAGCGGTTACTGACTGATATTTAATATACCTCTGTTCCAGAGTTCCGTATTTATTACTGAGTGAGTGTTATTTTTGGTTTATGGGTTTAAATGCCTTTGGTCAAAGAGAAAACAACAACCTAACTCCCCCAGACAAACAGAAAGATGCAACAGTAGCCCATGAAGTCAGTGGATACTGTGACAGGTGTAACCTTTTGTAACCCTGATTTATGACCTATAACTGGGCCAAGAAGTAAATATCAGTCTTGTACCACCAGCTTTCCGATGAGTCAGACCTGTATTACACTTTTGACTTTACTAAGTAAGCCAAAATCCACCTATCTGCAGCTCCTTAAACAGACCCAGCCTCTTTATATACACCTTGACTCAGCTGTTTCTATACTAATTAAGCGACTGCTATCCCTTGTATTCTGTGTGGCTACTTATGTTACCCAGCTGTGCTTCCATTACAGTGTCAGATTAAAGTCACTGAAAACCTAATCTCTTCCCCTCCTTTCAGCTAGGTACAATATTCTCAATGGAACTCAAACCCAGGACAGGCTAGGATTTCAGGGTAAAGGTGCAATATGTGAAACTCATTGGTTTTGCATGATTTTGACTCCAAAGTCAAGGTCAGAAGCAGGACTGGTAATTGAAGATCAGAAGTGAAGCATAAGGGCAGGAGGAGAGGCAATGATTAAGCACAAGGTGAGTGCAGGAGTAGAGTAAAGATCATAGATTCAAGGACTGGAAGGGACCTCGAGAGGTCATCGAGTCCAGTCCTCTGGTCCAAATACTGTCTAGACCATCCCTAATCATAGACATGGTTGGATACAGGCACAGACAGGGTCCAACACAGCCACAACAGGAAATCACCATGTTGCTCAGACAAACTTCCTCTGCTTCCTTCTGGCTTAAATATCATCACTGGACCAATCAGTGGAGCCCGGTGATCCTCCAGTCAGGGCTCTCCTGAGTGGTGCCTTGGCTAAGGCTGTAGTCCTACTAGCTTTGTGGAGACCAGACTGCAGCAGCTGCCTGGGGACTCCTACGCCTGGGTTCAAAACCTTCTAGTACCTATTATGTTTAGTCTCCTAGAAGTGTGTTATACTGTGGTTTTATTTATAACCATATCCATTTCCCTTATCCTTGGTTTACATCACTTACATTTCTCTTTGTTAATAAACTTCTTGTTTTATGAGTCCATCTCATTCTTAATTGAATCAAACAAGGTAGTGCCTCTTTGTAGCTAGCTAAATTGGTAATTTCTGAGAGCGTCTAGTGGCAGGGGCTGGATACTCCAGGGGAAATGCTCTTCCAAGGGGCTCAGGAACAGGGGTGCACCAAGTGTTATCTGCAAGGCAAAGTAAAGGCTGGTGGAGTTCTGGAGGCAGAAGTGAAAGTAAGATGGTCCGGTCCGGTCCGGCATACCGGCAAGAGCCAGTACGCCGTGCTGGACCGCATCGACTTCCACGGCGGGGATTGAAAGCGGGCAGCCCAGAGCCCTTTGAATCCTGGCCGTGGCTGGGATTTAAAGGGCTCAGAGCTCCCCGCTGCTGCGGGCACCCCAGAGCCCTTTGAATCCTGGCTGCGGCTCCGGCGGCTGGGCTGGGGCCAGGATTTAAAGGGCTCTGGGCTTCCCTCAGTGGCAGGAGCTCTGGGCCCTTTAAATTCCTGCCTCAGCCCCACAAAGCTCAGGGTTTCCCCTGGTGGCCAGAGCCCCGGGCCCTTTAATTTGCCCCTGAGCCCCGGGGGTGCTCCCAGCCACCTCTGTATCTGGGAGCCACAGGTTGATTTAAAGGCTCTGGGTCTCCCAGCCACAACTGGTTCCCCAGTGCCTTTAAATCTTGAGAGGCCACACCTCTTCTGGATGAGGCCACGCCCCACTCAGGACACCGGCATTACTGGTAAGTCCTGTAAATTACTTTCACTCCTGTCTGGAGGAGATTGTCTGGGTGGCTAACAGACATGAGCATCAGGGAACTGGCATGCAGCTTAACATCAGTAAGTGTCTCTTTTGCTAAAGCAGAAAGGTAACAAAGTGACTCCTACTTCTGGGCACCTCAAGAAAGTGTCACAAGTGGGTAGGGCTCAGATCTGATAGCATGTTTCAAATTTCTTTTGATCTGTGCAAATCCCTAACTTGGTTGGTTGAATTACACTGACCGCACTGCAAACCCGATCAGTGTCTGGAGGCACTCAACATTTCATTTTCTCATCTGGTTAAGTTCAGCTCAAATGTTATTTCTTGGTGCTCATGGGACTTTATATCATGTATACAATTTGGCAGCACCCTGGGAGCTGTATCACTGATGTATTCAATTCAACTCTGCAACTTTAAGAATATCTTTTGCATCTTGTTCTGCATAAAAGTTTCGCACTTGATTCTCTGCATTTGCAGACAGTTCTGCAACACCAAGTGAGACTTCCTGTCTCACTATTCCATACTCTACTGAGCAGTGTTTCTCTTTATAAAGATATGCCAGGGTGGCTTTGCTGTACAGACTCAATTTTGTGCCCAGGATATGAAACAAGCTTAATTTTTCAGTTTTAACTGTAACCTTTCTGCCCCTCTGAGTTGGCAGCAACAAGGGCCGGGTTCAGTATCCAGTGGTTCTGTTTCAATAACACAAGGCAAAACTGGCTTGAGCCCCCACCCAGTGACCTGGGACAATTACATACCACCCCCCTCCAGGTGCCTCTAGAAGGCAATACTTCCCCACTCGCAAGCACGGAGTCTGAGTGTAGTAAAATCCTTTTAATAAAGGAGGGAAACAATACAACATCACATTGGAGAAACACCACAAACAGGATTATAACGCAAACCATAAGCAAAAACCCACCTCCAAGTACATTTGGCAATGTCCTTTTCCCCTTAGGATCTTAAGTCCAATCACTCCAAAGTCCAACAACCCAAAAGTCTCTGGTCAGTGCTACCCCAGAGTTCAAAAGTTTATCTGCAGAGTTTTACCCCCCAAGACTGGGTGGAAATGCAGGGGGCACACATAGGGTGTTAAGGGGCACCTTACGTGGGCCAGGGCCAACTGCTCTGCCTCTCTGTGGACTTCTGCTGCAGCCTTCATCACGACCAGCTCCATTACACCAGCTGTGCCACTCCTCCAGCCAACCCATGAGCCACTCAAGCTGTCCCCACAAACCACTCCACTCCACTCCCTGTTCCATGGGCTGCTCCAACATGTTGCAAACTGCTTCACTCTGCCAGCCACTTAGCAATAGAGCTTCAGGCTCCCCCACTAGTTAACACAGCACTCAGTGACCTCAGCTCAGTAAGCTTAACTCTTTCAGTGATTTCAGCTTGTAGTAGGGGAGCCCCAATGCACCCCTGGCCCAATGTGAATTCAGCTCAGCAGCCTCTGGATGGACTCCTAATGGAATCAAAATTAACTCTACTCTTCAACAGTGGAGAAAGGAGAATGTGCAATTGGTGTTCTGGGCCCTCAAAAGGGGCCCATACCATCAGGTACACACACCAGTCCCCAACCTCTCTCATTTCAATGGGTTTTGGCACCCATGTCCCTTGTCTAGCAAGTGCTACTTAATTGATATTGAGACATCTGTCATAAAGCAGTTTCATAGTTCCTTATTCACATAACCAGGGTGACAACACTTTATTCCTCCTGCCCCAATAACAAAGAAATTGGGGATCCCAGAGCTGTCAAAATAACCATCCCAGGCTGCTGTGGGCTATGCTAGGTGGGGTGGGTGTGCCAATGCAAATACTTGAAATTGCTTTCCACACTCCTCATAATTCACCACCAGATGTCAGGGTAGAGCTCATCCTGACTCTGCTTACATAACACTGAGTTGTGCCACAGACTGGCTGTCCCTTTAGGGCAAGCCCCTGTCAGCCTTGCCTGTGACCAGACAGCAATTTCCCAGCTGAGTGTGTCTTAATTATAATAACTGACACCAGCTATGAGGGAGCAGAGAGAGGACTACTTAACTAGAGCTGTGAGTTTAGTCTCGGGAGGGGCCTGGAAGAGTCAGTACTGAAAGAGACCCACACCCAGTAGGTTAGGCTCAGGGGGAGGAGAGGCTGAAACTGGGCCTCTAGGGAGCAGGGAGATACCTGAAGAAAGTTGCCAGAGTCCCTGGGAAAGGTAGGTAGTGAGAAGATCTGCTGGGAGGAAGCAGACTAGGAGATGCACTGCAGGACCAAGGAATAGGGGCTAAGAAGCAGAGAACTTCAGTGCATCTCAAGAGAAGCAGAATTATTATTAATTTAGATATTTATTTGGCTTTACAGTTGGACCTTGTTATCCTGGAACGGGGATCAAACCTTTGAGTGATGTGGCCCTGGAAGACTGACATTGCAAGGCCAAGGGAGTGGCCATTGGGGGAGATGAAGTCCCCCAGAATGTCATGACCTGACACCAGGGGGCACTGGCAACAAGAGCAACGGCCTACACTTGTCTTTAGTTTTTTGCTGTATTTACTCCCACCAGGCCTTCTGTGGGGTGGACAGTTGTGAAATCAGTACACTTCCTCAGAGGATCCTGGTCACAGGTTCTATCAGCCTCATCGTGCAGACCCTCAAAACAGGCTTCTCTGTTTTTTTTCCCCCTTCCAGAATTGTATTTCTCAGCATATACGTTTACCTTAGTTTGTTCTGTGTAATACCCTTTCAGTGAAATCAGATCTGTATTAGAAACCAGTGTTCAAGTTTGGGGAAGGCGATCTTCTTTTTAATCCATTAGACTAACAGTGGTTTCAGTGCCAGTCACCTTGTTGATGCATTGCTCTCCCCAGCTCTGGCTGTGCATCTACAAAGTAGTCTCAAGCATGTTAACTTCTTAACAGCAAGAATAGCAGAACGGTAACTTTGGGTTTGGAATGCGGAGCCCAAGTTTCTTCTTTTTCCTGCACATTCTGAAGTAATGTATGCAGCAGCCAAGGAAACTTTGTACTACATCTTGCTAGGCAACACATTGAGGTTAAAGGAAAAGGGAGCAGGGGAGGGGGCTGCTAGCAGGAGAAAAAAGGATGAAGACCAAAAGGGGAGGGTGAATGCATGGCAGGAAACTTCACAGTGTTAAAAGCTGTATGCACTAGAACTTGGAAGATACGCAAAAGAATTCACAGCACAAATCTACTACTGAGATGAAAGCAAGCTGGGATACCAGCAACTCCTTTAAATCATTGCGGACTTGAAGGAGAAACTGCAGATTATGCCAGTAAGACATAAAAACGTCAAATATTATTTGGGAGATCTAGAAGCTGACGTGATTAATCCCTTAAATAAATTATCACAGACACCATGGGCCAAACCCTGCTTTTAGTTACATTGATGTAACTACTCCAAATCAGTTGTGCTATTCCAGATTCACACTAGGGTATGAACAGAATTTAAAGTTAAAAAGACTCCTGCACAGCTTGAACCAGGAATTGGCACTTTCGTGGTGGGGAGTAAAAACACAAGCAACCTGAAACTATTCCCTAATATACTATCCACATTAGATAGCTATTATTTATTTATTCTCACAGCCCCATAAGTGTGCATGGTGCTTCATCTAGAACTAAAGCACAGAGTCCAGTTCTCCTCCAACACTGGGGTAACTCAAGAATTACTCCACTGAAGTTGGTGTTCCACTAGCATAGGAGAATCAGGCCTTATACGTCGCAGCTTTTAACGGTTTACAATCTAAACCAAGATATAATCAGCGAAGTTAACAGATTCAGGAGTTGAGCCAGTGAAGGGCAACAGCAACATGATTATGCAGTTACTAAGATTAGTGATGACTGATGATAAAAGAGCTCTTGTGAGAAGAATACAGCTGGAACTAGTGAAATTAATCACAATACTTGTTGATGCTGCCACCATGTGGTTGATGAATAAAGGCTCAGTATTGTCACCTTCATTTAAGCAGAAGCCCACACGTTTAATGAACAATTACCTAATTTGAAAACAAGTATTCAAGCTTATCCAGTGCAATCACACATTACATTTAAGGGTCCTATCCAGCCCAAATCAACGGGCATTTAATTGACAGCCAGACCAATGGAATTTGGACTCCAAAGCTGACTGCCTTCCAACCATGTACCTTTTCATATTCTAGCCACAAAAATCACCTAGTGATTATGTGCCCAAAGTACTGGTTTAATGCTACATTTTCAGTCTGGCTTCAACCTGGCTTCTAACTCTGTGCCAGCAATCAACTTCAGATGCCAAATTGAAGGCACAATTAAGTGTGTGCACATAACAACGCATGCATAATACTGAGCAAAACACTGTAGTAACTGCGTATGTAACCCACATACCTCCAGGGTGCAGCGCTCTGTCCCATCCAATGGCACCCAGACCACTTAGAGAGAGATGAATGAGTCTGCTCTACAGCTTTAGCTCAGGGCCATATGGCTTTTAGCTCATGACATAGAGCAGTGGTCACCAGCCCATCGATCACAATCAACTGGTTGATCCTGGAGCCTCTGCCAATCAATCGCAAACTCCGGGCTGCTAAAAGTTCAGTGGTGCAGCAGGGCTCAGGCAAGCTGCCTGCCTGCCTACCTGCCATGGCCCCATGTCTCTCCCGGAAGCTGCTGGCATGATCTGGGGGGGCAGGAGAGGGGACAGCCCGTCTCTGTGCGCTGCCTGCACCTGCAAGTGCTGCTGACCAGCGCACAGAGACCCGCTGCCCCCTCTCCCGCCCCAGGACATGCCAGCAGCTTCCGGGAGCGACATGGGGCCATGGCAGGTAGGCAGCCTGCCTGAGCCCTTCTATGCTGCTGACTGGGAGCTGCCTGTGGTAAGTGCCTCCCAGCTGCAGCCTGCACCTCACACCCCTTCTTGCATCCCCTCCCCATGCCCCAGCCTGGAGCCCACTCCTGTACCAAACTCCCTCTGAGAGCCTGCACCCCCTCCTGTACCCCAAACCTCTGCCCTAGCCCTGAGCCCACACCAAATTCCCTCCCAGAGCCCACACCCCTTCATGCACCCCAATCGCCTGCACCAGCCCAGAGCCCCCTCCTGTACCAAACTCCCTCCCAGAGCCTCTGCACCCCTCACCCTCTCCTGCACCCCAACACACTACCCCAGCCTAGAGCCCCCTCTTGCACCCAAACTTCCTCCCAGAGCTTACACACCTCACTCCTGACCCCCAAACTCCTGCCCCAGCCAATGCACACCCCACAGTTAAGGTGTTCCGTTTCAATAACACAAAGCAAAACTGGCTCGAGCCCCCACCCAGTGACCTGGGACAATTACATACCACCCCCCTGGGTGCCTCTAAGAGGCAATACTTCCCCTCTCGCAAGCACAGAGTCTGAGTGTAGCAAAATCCTTTTAATAAGGAAGGAAAACATTGCGGCATTATGTTGGGGAAACACCACAAACAGGATTCATAACACAAACCATGAGCAAAAGACCCACCCCCAAGTAAGTTTGGCAATGTCTTTTTCCCCTCAGGGTCTTAAGTCCAGCAACCCAACAGTCACTCAGATTCACAGTTTCTGTCCTTGGTCAGCGCAGACCCCAGAGTTCAGAAGTTCATCTGCAGAGTTTATCTCCCAGCCTGGATGGAAGTGGGGGGAGATATGGGTGCAGCTTACATGCTCCACTGCACAGTCCTTCTGGGGTCCTGCTAGCTGTGCCTCTCCACTAGCCACCCCGCTAACCCCTCACCAGTATGTCTTCAGCCCCCACACAGTCCTCAGTGATTTCAGCTCTTAGTAACTTTAGCAATTTCAGCTGTTAGTGAGAAGGAGGAAGAAGAGCTGGCACACTCAGAACCACTTGTCCAAAGTAGATCTAATGCTTAGACCTAGGAATCAGTGATTTCAGCTCTGCAGCATATAACAAGACTCTTAATAGAATCAAAATTAGCTCTGTTATTACACAATGAAGAGGAAAAGAAAAGAAATCAAAGTAGTGTTTAGGACCCACCACCACCTCAGAAGGGGTCCACACTACCACGCCCACGCCCAGGCCCCCACACACTCTGTTCACTGGATTTTGGAACCCATGTCCCTTGCCTACTGAGTGCTACTTAGTTGAGGGCGAGTCCCTCTGTCATAAAATGCCAAGTACAGTTCTACTATCCTTGATTCCATAACCAGGATAACAACACTTTACTACTCCTTCCCCAATAACAAAGCGATTAGGGATCCCACAGCAGCCAAAGTGATCATTTGGGCAACCAGTCCCTTCGTGCTAGGCGGGGTGGGTGTGCCTATGCAAACGAGATCAACCCCTGAAGTCCTTTTCCACAACTCACCACCAGATGTCAGGATAGAGCTCATTCTGACTCTGCTTACATCCTCCCCTCAGCTGACAATTTGTCATCCCGGCAAATCACACTCCCTATTATACCAACTCATTGGTTCCCTCCAAAGTGCCTCAGGAAGGCCACTATGGCTTCCACCAGCCTGTGTGCTAAATGTACTGGCTCCTCACTAGTGACCCCAGGTGCACCATAAGTTAATCCTTTTACTGGTCTTATTACCCTGTCCCATCTATTCAGAATCTCTGTTGCCATTGTAGGGGGAACATCTTCTTGAGCGACGGATAGAGAGGTTTCCTTTCAGGGTCCCTTGGCTACTGGCATAGGCCCCTGCATCTCTGGTTCTAACAGTGGAAAGTCCAAGGTGCCCGGGGCACCCTCCACCTGTACGTTTCCATTGTCCAATAACCTGTGTGTGTCATCACAGAAGGGTCACATTGCTGGCACAGGGGTGACAGTAACAGGCCTAAATACTTCCACCATGGGGTTTAGGGCTGAGAAGGGGGAGCTCTCGGTTCAGCTGATCGAGACTGAAATCTTGTATCCATTCCAGGATACACCATGGTTGTGTCTTCTTCCTCAGACTCACTCTCAGATGTGCTGAATAGGGGTAGGTTAGCTGCAGGGGGCCCATTGTCCATGTTGGATGGCGGCTTTGCTCTGGCACTTTTGTCCTGCCCAGTTGTCCTGTCATGGGCCATCTCATAAGGGGTGCCTACCAATTCCCCCACAGGGAGCAAAAGGTTTCTATGCACTGTCTTTATTTGCCCTGGACCCACTTCAGGTTTGATCTTGTAGACTGACAGATCTCCCAGCTTTTCCATCACCAGGTAAGGTATGGCCTTCCACCTGTCAGCTATAATGTGTTTGCCAGCAATACCCAAATGTTGCAGCAAGACACTGTCCCCCGGCTGGAGCACCTGCGAACGCACCCTAGCATCATGCTGATGTTTGTTGCGGTCTGAGTTCTTCTGAGCTGAAGACATAGCTAAATGATAAGCATCCCGCAGCTTTTCTCTTAGTCGTGATACATATTGCTGATGAGTTTCATAGCTATCTCTATCCTCTGATACACCAAAGCACAAGTCTATGGATAATCTTGGTTCTTGCCCAAACATCAAGAGATATGGGCTGACTCCCAGAGCATCGTGCTTTGTGGCGTTGTAGGCGTGCACCAGAAATGCAACATGCTGGCTCCAGGTTGCCTTCTGCTCTGGTCGCAAAGTCCCCAACATATCTAACAGGGTTCGATTGAACTTCTCTGGTTGAGGATCATCTTGCAGGTGATAAGGCGTTGTCCTAGACTTCTTAATTCCTGCTATCTGTTAAGGGGCTTATTCCTTCACCCTCTCACTTCCCTGGTCTTTCTCGCATGAACAGAGAGCAACAATACCTGAAGTCCGAAGATGCAAACAATTCGATGTTTATTGGGGTGAACTTCCAGCAAGCATGATTCTAGTTTCCTTCCTCAGTGTCCCCCTTCCCAGCTCTGACACCACAGAGCCTTGCCTGTGTCCCTGTTCCCATTCCCCCCTTAGCGAAACATGATTCCAATCCCCCACCGCCATTCCCTGTTCCCATTCCCCCCCTTACTTCCTGATTGACTGCAGACTATATAGTAAAACTTGAGTTCTGCTTAGCTACACCTTAACCAATCATTTTACTGAAATTTAACTAACCAATCCTAACATATTGTAACATGATTATTTAACCAATTATATCCCACCACCTTACTTGGTTTACACCCAACAAAATTAATTATACAGCAGACAGAAACAATCACAGAACTAGAGATTATACAGACAAACAATAGGGAAGTGGAGACTACAGTGATGGAACAATGCAGAAATGAGGATTTCACATCCCAGCTATTGATAAGTGAGTTCTTGCCAGATAGGATGCTATCAAACTAAGTTTCCTTTTCCATCTTCTAGGCTCTTTCCTTTCTCTGGAGGTGATAGGAATATCAGGACAGGATTGTATTCCTAATAGTCCAATAGCACTTTATTTCAATGTGACTAGTTTGGAATGTGAGGATGTGACCATACACTTCCCAGCTTATGGCTGCCTCTGCTGCTTAGCCAAAGGCTTAGCCTAAGAACAGGGCCTCAGACTGTCACAGTAAGAGAAGGCCCTGACACAGACAGGCAGTGATTTTGATTCTCTCTTTTATACCTCTAGCTAAGTGATAACAATACACCTAAATTATTAAAGTATAGGCCTTTGCAGACAGGCCTGAATCTCTATATCCTAACACTATCCTCAGCAACTCCTTCAAAAGGTGACTATCAAAGTCCCATCCCTGGTCAGAGTGTATCTGTAATCTATAAACTGTCAAATATTTCTCCCACAGTACTCGAGCAACAGAGGTGGCCTTCTGATCATATGTGGGATATGCCTGCGCATACCGTGTAAAATGGTCAGTCACTACTAAAATGTTCCCGACATTCCTCGTCTACTTCTAAAGACAAGAAATCAATGTATACCAACTCCAAAGGTGATGTTCTTCACATATGCAGCCCTCGTGGGCAAAGTTTTCCTTTGAACACATTGAGCGCATGTCTCACATTTCCTGCGAACATCTTCAGCCATCCGGGGCCAACAGAACCTACTACGAATAAGTTCCAGGGTTCTCCATCCCTAAATGTCCAAAGTCATCATGCAGGGCCCTCATGGCCAGAGCTCTGTACTCTTTTGGCAGCACTAGTTGCGCTCATTGCTTTTGTAAAGGGTCCGTGGTCATTCTGTGTTAGGGTGACCAGATGTCCTGATTTTACAGGGACAGTCCTGATTTTTGTGTTTTTTTTCTTATATAGGCTCCTATTACCCCCCACCCCCTCTCCTGATTTTTCACACTTACTGTCTGGTCACCCTACTCAGTGTAGCACTCCCTGAATCAGTTTTAGTTTGGTCCATTCTCTCAATAGTAGTTAGGGTTAGTGGAACAACCGCTGCTGGGCTTTGCCCCTCCCTTTTGGCAAGTAGTGTATCATGAATGTCAATATCTTGCAGCCGGGCTTCTTGCCAGGCAGCCGCATTGAGCATGGGCAACACATGGGTATGGCAGGCTTACAGATCTAGAAACTACAAATGACACTAATAAAAAGTAAAACTCATGAAATGTCCAGTGGATTCTATGAGATTAGGTGCAGTGTGGACCACATGACACCCTGCACCCAAACTCCTCAGAACCTGCACCCCCTCCTGCACCCCAACCCCCTGCCCGGTGAAAGTGAATGAGGGTGGGGGAGAGCAAGTGACTGAGTGAGGGCAGAAATGGAGTGAGCAGGGCAGGGCCTTGGGGAAGTGGCAGGTTAGAGCCTGGATTGATCTTAAATTCAAAAAGTGATTTTGTGCATAAAAAAGTTGGAGACCACTGCCATACAGGCTCATGCATTTAGCTCTAGGGGTCCCAGGTTCAAAACTGCCAACAGGGGTCTGTCAGTGCAAATTCCGCACATGCAGATTTGACTTCAATGTCTACCTTCTCATTCCAAAGACATAAACAAGTATTTGACTATCAAAATTATATCACTAGTGCACAGAATTGTACCTGTAGCTGACTGCATTTTTGAAAATCTGACTCACAATGGATAAGCACATCCACGCACTAGGCATTTCTCATAACTAGCACTAGCAAGGATGCAGAAGTCCAGTTCTCTGCAGCTTTTATATTAGGCTATATCTTTTTTGCATTATTCTTATTCTCTTCCCCTCCGGACCCCCTGATATGAAGAGATGGTATCCAAGAGGCTTTAACATGTCTGTGCAGGGTTGTCCCTAGACATTGTGGTGCCCTACACAGCCGGGGAGGCTGGCCCCAGGCCTCCCCATGGGGGGGAAGTGTCCCCAGACCTTGAGGGAGTAGAGGTTGTGCCCAAGGTCTGTGGGGGGCAGGAGCAGGCTTGGGGCACAGGAGGGAAACCGCCCCCCCGGCACAAGCCAGCAGAGCGGGTTGGAGCCGGGTCACTCCACTGCCTGCTGCCCGGTGGTTGCAGGGCAGGCCCAATCCCGTATTCATGGGGCAGCAGGCAGTGGAGTGACCCGGCTCCAGCCCGCTCTGCTCTGCTGCCCTGGCTCCCAGCCTTGAGGCTTCGAGGGGCGATTTGAACTGATAACCTGTAGAGGTGATAACTTACTGTATTGAGAAACTACATTAAAATAGACTAACAGACATTTTGGATCATGAGCTTTCGTGGGTGAATACCCACTTCGTCAGATGAATGTAGTGGAAATTTCCAGGGGCAGGTATATATATGCTAGCAAGCAAGCTAGAGATAACGAGGTTAGTTCAATCAGGGAGGATGAGGCCCTGTTCTAGCAGCTGAGGTATGAAAACCAAGGGAGGAGAAACTGGTTCTGTAGTTGGCAAGCTGCTTTTACAGATTCAGACTAACACAGCTACCCCTCTGATAAATTAAAATATTACTTAAACAGCCACCCAGCACTCACCCGTGGGGTGGCTGGAAGCCAGTGTAGTAAACTGCTACCTGATGGAGCAAATGCCTACAGGTAGCAGTTTCTTGCACTATAGTCTATGCCATGACTACGGAAAGCGTTTTAACACACTATACCTGCAGAGCAGGGCAGACTGGGCCTGAGTCGCTCTGTTTCCCACCACCTAGTGAGTGCAGGGTTCACCAGGCCCCTGCTGCGGTCCCCTGAGATGTGTCTCAGGAGAAGGGGTAGAGTGGGAGTGGGGATGGAGGAAGAGCAGGGGTGGGAAGAGGCGGAGTGGTGGTGGAGCAGGGGCAGGGGCTTTGGGGAAGGAGTCGAGTGGGAACAGGGCTGGGGCGGGATGAGGCCGGACAGGGGCTGAGCAGGGGCAGCTTTCCTGGCCGGCTCAGCCAGCCAGGGGATTGGGCTGGTCGCTGGAGCAGCACACGGCTGCATAGGCACCAGGAAATTTGGGGTAATTTGGTGCCTCAAATTTCTTGGTGCCTTATGCAGCAGTGTAGTTTGCTAATGGGTAAGGATAGCAGCTATGTCAGACCTTGTTTCCATGATCTGCAATGCTTCCACTAGTCTATACTTTCAAGTACCTCCCTAACTCATGTTTCTTCCAAAAGGCCTAGAAAGAAGTTCTTCCCTCAAAGAAATGCTGACAAATAAATGAAAAACACTAGATGTGTGTGCAATTCTGCTATTCAACTACTTTGCTTCTTTGTTGTGTCCCATTTTCCATTCCATCTCTGAAGCTTATCACTACAGATTGAGAAATCTTTGGAACAGAAACATTCTATTCACAACCCCCTGTAATGGTCTTAGCAACCACTTAGCACTAAAATATATACACAAAAAAAAGCACTTTGGGGGTTGAATCACTTTGTGATTTTTGAAAGGGACCTCTAAAATGATGCAGAACCTGATTCTAAGCCCAAATCCCATTGAAGTCAATATACAGACAGACTCCACTTGACTTCAATTGGGTTTGGCTCAAAATGAGCTAATGTAATATTTGACTTGGCTACTGGGAAACTTTGAACATGGTAACAGAGTTGAGCCTACGGTGGTTACCAGGAACAATCATGGTAACTGTTTATTGATATTATCCCAGAAAAATATTTTAAGACGTTAGAGTCTTAAATTAGGATAAGCAAAGGATTCCAAGTTCTAGTGGTAAGTTATTACCTACATTTTTGTATATTCTTTAAATATTAATTTAATTAGGCTTTTTAAAAAAAACATTGACAAATATCTTGGAGACTTCTTAGTGATAAAGCATCAGAAATCAAGCCACACTAGACTATAGAATACCTGAGTTTGCAAGTGGATTTGAATGCTAGGTATTGCAAAAATGTATATGCTGGCTATATTAGTCTTGCAGCGCCATCTTCTGGCATAGCCACTTTTCGTAATTGGGGGTGATTCATACACTGTCCTTCCTGGTTTCTCTTAGGACATGTTGATAGGGTGAAATAATAAGCATAAGCATCAATAATGAAGCAAAGTAATTTTTTGGTGGTGGTAGTTTCAGACTCTGTATCAGCCTGAGATTTTACCATTGACTTGACAAACAGGATACGACACAATCTGGTCCTGATCCAATAAAGTACTTCAGTAATACTATGTACTCAAGTGCTGTGCTCTGGATCCGAGCCTGAGTACTCAGTGCCATGCAGGATCATGCCCAATATATCTGAGTGAGCAGGTTTTTCCCTAGCAGGACACTGCATCTCAGGAAAGACATAAAGTGCCTTTTAAAGGTGATTGTGAATAGAGGTGGACCTTTGTCTGGTAGATACCCGTAGTTTTTGGAGCTACAGGGCCAGGGTTCTTGTTGCACATCCCTGGCTTGTGGGGTGGGGAGCATGGTAGTTGACTCTTCACAGATATAATGGAAACTTGCTTGGAACTTTAAGGCTGATTTTAATCCCCTGCTGTAACTCCAGACAAGAAAAACAATGTTTATTAAATCTAATCAACAACTAGACTGGAGTTTTGAACTCTGGGACTTTAAAATGGTTTACAATTTTTTTTTTAAAAGGTGCTCATTTTTCTTTGTGTCCCTCTTTCAGCTCTGCAAAGTCATGTTATATCACAACATTCAAACCAAGGAAGAGTTTGGCATTCAAATACTAAAGCATTTCAGAGATTGACACCACTTGAATACTAGATGTGAGTTTCTGTGACTGAAGCCAATGGAAAAAAATCCAAGAATATTTTAATTGATCATCAAGCTGCCCCAGGCTACTTTTCAAAAGTGAAAGGCAATCTGGTGAAGTGACTTATCCTGCTACCTGCCTGTTATGTGAAGAGATGTAGGCACAGGTTCCATTTCCAGAGAGGATAACAGTCAAGTGCCTTTGCCAGAGGCATTACAGGAAGTTTGTAGCATTGACACCACTGGGGCCAGGAGTGCACCCATTGCACTTTGCCAACTGTAAAGTCAGACAAATAATGCTAACCCAGTAAACAGAGAAATTAAGTGACTTGACAGGAATCAATACTGTAAGGAATCAGACCCAAGTAAGGAGAAGCCAAAACAGACTAATAAAACCAATACACTGTTTTTAAGAAACCCTCAGGGAAGCAGAAGGCTTAAAAGTTCATAAGGCCTTACCTTAGGGCCCTGGTTCAGAGCTCCCAACCTTAAAATCAACAGCTAAAGTCTCTGGGTCTAATCAGGCTACTGGAACCCAAGAGAGACAAGAGCCCACCACATATCTGGTTTCTAGCCCCCTCTCTCCTGTTCAGTTTCCTTTTCTTGTTTAAGTAGCCCAGCCCCCAGAATTGGGCAAGGAGCTTCCTTGATTACATCCAGGCTGCTTTGCTGTAGACTCCAGCCAGTCCCTTAAAGAGGTAGTACACTCCTTCCTTCACAAGCACAAAAGTTGCTTTGAACATGAAGTCAAGATTCCTCTGACACATCAGGTGTTGTAAAGCTGGCACATCCACTCCTCTCCCCACCTCCACATAAAGGGCAGGGAGGCAATGGCAGATTAGCCAATGGGCCCATGGGGACCATGCCCAGGGCCCTGGTCAGTTGGGGGGCCCCAGAAAAATGGGCGCCACAGCAGAAATCTGCTGCAGGATGTGGAAGCCCAAAACCCTGGCAGAAGCCGTGGAACAGGCAGGGGAAGCCCCAGCATTCCGACCCTGGTCCCCAGCAGAAGTGCTGGGCAGGTGGGGCAGGCCAGTGCCCCGACCCCAGTCCCTGGCAAAAGCAAGAGGTGGTGGAGGAAGCCCCAGTACCTGCCCCCCGCTGTGGCCCCAGGACTGGAGGAGCTCTTGCTCCCCACTGTGGCCCCAGGGCTGGCGCAGGGAGACAGAGCTTCTCTGGTCTTGGGGTGCAGTGGGGGGCAGAAAGGAGTGAATGGGGAGTGGGACTGCAGTATAGGGGGTGCAGAATGGGGCAGGACCATGGGCAAAACTGGAGCAGGGCCATGGGGGAACGGGTGGAATGGGGTAGGGCCGTGGGTGGAACAGGGGTGGGGCCACAAGCAGAAGGAGCAGAATGGGAGGACAACAGACATAAAGGTTGGGTTGGGGTCATGGTTCTGGAGCCAAGGCCCCCACACTTCCTCTGGCTTTAGGGTTGCCAGCTGTCCAGTTTTCGACTGGAACACTCAGTTGAAAAGGGACCCTGGCGGCTCTGGTCAGCACTGCTGACCAGGCCATTAAAAGTCTGGTTGGTGGCACAGCAGGCTAACGCAGGCTTCCTGCCTGCCCTGGCTCTGTGCAGCTCCCAGTAGAGGCTGACTTGTCTCTGCAGCCCCTAGGCGGAGGGGTGATCAATGCGCTGCCCCCACCCCGAGCACCAGCTCCACAGCTCCCATTGGCCAGGAACCACAGCCAGTGGGAGCTGCAGGGCAGTGCCTGTGGGCACAGGAAGTGTGTGGAAACTTCCTGGCCACCCCTGTGTCTAGAAGCCGGATATGCCAGCCGCTTCCGGGAGTAGTGCGGAGCCACAGCAAGCAGGAAACCTGCTTTAGTCCTGCTGCACCACCAACCAGGAGCTGCCTGAGGTAAATGCCACCCAGCTGGAGCCCGCACCCTGAACCCCCTCCCACACCCTAACCTCTTGCCCCGCCCTGAGCCCCTTCCTGCACCGAAACTCCCAGTGCCCATACTCCGCACCCCCTTCTGCAACCCAACCATCTGCCTCAGCCCTAAGCCCTAACCTGCACCTCAAACTCCTCATCCCCAGCCCCACCCCAGAGCCCACACTCCCAGCCGTAGCCGGCACCTCCGCCCACACCCCAACCTCTTGCCCCAGCCCTAAGCCCGCTCCTGCATTCTGAACCCCTCAGCTACAGGCCAGAGCCCCCTCCTGTACCCCAAACCCCTCATTCCCGGCCTCACCCTGGAGCCTGCACCCCAACCCAGTGAAAGTGAGTGAGGGTGGGATAGAGCAAGCAACGGAGGGAGGGGGGATGGAGCGGGAGGTGGGGCCTTGGATAAGGGGCGGGGCAGGGGGCAGGGCAAGGGTGTTTGGTTTTGTGCAATCAGAAAGTTAGCAACCCTATCTGGCTCAGGGCCCTAGGAGACCTTAATCTGCCTCTGCAGGGAAGTGAGGTGCCAGGGAGAGGAGTGCATGAAACTCCACATGATCGCTGCTGGAGCACTGTGGCTAGCACAACATAGATCAGCCCTTAAGCTGATCTAGGATGGGGGACAGAAATGTGGCTTAGAGCACCACTGCAGCTGAGGAGCGGCTCTCCCTCTTTACCTACACATGAAAAGGAAAGTTAAAGGGCCCATTGCCCAAAAGTGAAAAATTCCAAAATCAGAAAGTGTAATTTCACTGAAACCAGCACCAACCAACCAACAAGACAGGTCGGCTGCTGAATGTCCACAGTGTTTTTCCCATGCTGAAATATGGATTTCCTTATATTTGAAAAGAAAAAGGGACGAAGGCCTGGCTTCATTAAAATCAATGGGAGTTTTACCATTGGCTTCAGTGAAGCCAGGGTTTCACCCAAGGTGTTTGCATATTATATGGGCAAGGTAAGATTATAAATGTACTTTAATATTTATTTTGTTGCTTTTAGTTGCTTGAGATTTTATTCGGGCTGTCAAGCAATTCAAAAAATTAATCACGATTAATCACGAGATTAAAAAATCTAATCACGATTAATCATGTGATTAATCGGACTGTTAAACAATAATAGAATACCATTTATTTAAATACTTTTGGATGTTTTCTATATTTTCAAATATGTTGATTTCAGTTACAACACAGACTCACTTTATATTATTATTTTTTATGACAAATATTTGCACTATAAAAAAGATAAACAAAAGACATAGTGTTTCAATTCACCTTGTACAAGTACTGTAGTGCAATCTCTTTATCATGAAAGTGCAACTTACAAATGTAGAATGATGATTATTACATAACTTGCTTCAGCTGAGTGAGCCCTTGTTTGCAAGGGAGGGTGGATTTACATGTGGCAGGGGAGGAGAGGTGGGTGCAGGGAGGCTGAGCTTGCCAGGACCCTGTTCTAAGTGTTTCTCACTTTTTGTGCTGGCAATTTTTTGGACTCAAAAAGAAAAAAGTGACCTCCCTGTTAGAAAAACTTGTGACCAACCCCTTTAGTCCCGGGGGGGGATCGGGGATTCAGCCCCACTCAGTGTGGGGGTGGGCTTCAGCCCTGCTGGGTGCAGGGCTCAAGGCTCGGGGCTTCAGCCCTGCTCAGGGCTCCAGCCCTGTGTGGGGCTTCAGGTCCCCCTCTCCCCCTGTTGTCCATGGAGCATCGGGCTGGGGCTTCAGTCCCCAGCCACCGATGCCTCCCTTCCCACCCAGAGGTATGCAATTAACGCATTAAAAAAAAAAGTGTTAATTTTGATTTCAGGTAATCACAGGCATTCACTCCGATTGACAGCCCTAGTTTTTATTAACGGCATCTTTGATAAGTTGCATATTGTTGTCACTCAGAATCATAGACATGTAGGGTTGCAAGGGACCTCGGAAGGTCACCTGGTCCAGCCCCCAGTGCTGAGGCAGGACCATGTAAACCTAGACCATCCCTGATAGGTATTTATTGAACCACCAATGATGGGGATTTCACAACCTCCCTTGGAAGCCTGTTCCAGAGCTTAACTACCTTGATAGACAGTTTTTCCTAATAATTAACCTCAATCTCCCTTGCTGCACATTAAACCCATTTCTTCTTGCTCTACTTTCAGTAAACATGGAGAACAATTGATCACCACCCTCTTTATAATAGTCCTTAACACATTGGAAGACTGTTGTCAGGTCCCCTCTCAGTCCTCTTTTTTCAAGACAAGATTCCCAGCTTTTTTAACCTTTCCAGATAAGTCGGGTTTTCTAAACCTTTTATCATTTTAGTTGTCCTCCTCTGGACTCTCTCCAATTTGTTCACATTTTCCTTCAAGTGCAGTGCCCAGAACTGGACACAGTACTCCAGCTGCTAACTTAGAGCAGAACAATTTCCTCCTGTGTCTTACATATGACATTCCTGCTAATACAGGCCAGAGTGGTATTAGCTTTTTTTGCAACTGCGTCACATGATTGACTCATATTTTATTTCTGATCCACTATAACTCCAAGTCCTTTTCTACAGTACTACTGCCTAGTCAGTTTTCCCCCTTTCCTAGTTGTAAAATATTTCAGATTGAGGATAGAAATTAATGATCACTTTATCATACTTTAATTTTAAAGAAACCATAGCAGAGGCTGGTAGGCATAGAAAGAGTGTCAGCACAGCCTTCAGGAAAGTGCAAAAACTGTCCCCAAGTTGACGTGGCTTTCACATGCCCAGCTTTTCTCAACCCGAATAGACAATTTTTAGAGATGTGACTCAGTTAATTCTCATGCATTTCATCAAGAGGTTTGAGCAGAATCAGATACATTATACCTGCCTACATAACAGTAGCCACAATCTTCTCACCAGTAGTGCATGCAAAGGATAAGCTTTAAAATAGCCAGAACAATGAAGTTGTGTTTCAGTAAATTACTTTTAATGCTGGAATGTTCTTATAAATATTTATCAGAGATGGACTTGCTACATAAACCAGTTTTCCCACTGTAGCACAATTACACCAAAGTCATACAGTTTATTGCCAAAGTTCTCATCACAATGTGCTTTTAAAACATTTTTATAAAGGCATTTTAATTGGGCAAATTTACTGTTTAAAAATACAAGAAGGAAGCTAACACTGTTTGGAAAGTGCACACGGAATCTCCAAACAGAAGCTGTCCAGAGAATGACTTTTTAAGGCACATTATTTTCCAACTTGTATTACATAAAATGATTAGATCATACATTTGTAAAATAGCCTTTCATACAAGTATCTTCACAGCTCAGAGAGACAGAATACATCTTAATGCAGACTACACTCTTCCTATTTTTTTAACATTTGTAGGTTAATGGTTAATAGTGCAGCATAATAAACATAAAAAATCCTCTCTGGACCAAAATTTGTAGAAAAGATATCAAATATTTATGGAATCTATCTTTGTACAAAACTGTAGGATATAGATACACACTCAATAAATAGCATCCGTGGAATTCCTCACAGACTACAAAATATATTTCTTTCTATTAGAGAACACATTCATAAGGGCCAGATTATCAGCTGGTGCAGACCAGCAGCAGCTCCACTATGAGCTACAAGGATTTACCAGCTGAAAAGCTGGCCCTTACTGCCTGAGTCTTCACTGCTTTGCACTTTGGGAAGTCACTATTACCATACAAAATCCATCCTGACTAGACAAGGTGCAAGGAATCAGACCTATTATTTATACTTTATGGTTTCAATATTTGCTTGAATTATGAAAGTTACTTTATGAAATTAAAGTGAAAAGAGCTAGGAAAACTCATAATGCAACAACTCATAATGCACAGAGCCACATCTGCAGCTGGTATACATTTGTGTAGCTGCATTGAAGTTAATGGCACTACACCAATTTTTATCTGCTGAGGATCTTGCTCAATATCTGCACCAAATGGATATATTTTGCAACTCAAAAGTGCACAAGAAAGGTATGGAGCTGAAATGAGGCAGACTATAGACTCTTTGGGCCTTTTTCTCCTCTCGTTTATGTTGGTGTAAAGCAGGGGTAAATCAATGGAAGTCAATGAAGTGACAGTAGAGTAAGGCCTGGTCTACACTTGAAAGTTTTTTCTGCATAGCAATGTCCATTAGGCACGTGAAAAAAATCTGTGTACACACAGTTACACCTGCAAATAAAGCCCTGTTTTTGTAGCTTATTTTGTTCAGGGAACCGATATAAGTTTTGTCTACACTAAGGCCTGGTCCACGCTGTGGGGGGGGGGTCGATGTAAGGTACGCAACTTCAGCTATGGGAATAGCGTAGCTGAAGTCGACGTATCTTATTTCAACTTACCTCCCGTCCTCATGGTGCAGGATTGATGACCGCAGCTCCCCCGTTGACTCTGCTACTGCCACTCATCCTGCTGGAGTTCTGGAGTTGACGAGAGCGCATTTGGGGATCGATTTATTGCATCTAGACAAGACATGATAAATCGATCCCCAATAGATCAATCACTACCTGTCGATTCAGCAGGTAGTGTGGACGTACCCTAAGAGGGTTTGCCTGTACAGCTATAGCTATGCTGGCAAACCTTCATTAGTACACACAAGGAGAATTAGATTCTTTTTGTATAAATGTCTTTCTGTGACTTCTGTTGACAAAATTCTGTTAACTTTTGTTTGTTTGTTTTTTAATATCACGGCAAACTATATTGGAGCTACAGCCTGCAACACACACCAAAAGTTATAAACTCCTATTTTTTTCAGTTACTGTTGCATTTGTATAGATGGTTTTATTTACCCATCCTAACTGTGTGCTATCTCAATTTGCTAGAACAGGATGTGACAACATGAATTTATAAGACTACATATTCAAAAGTCCTCACACTTGCATAAGCACCAAAAGGCAAATCAGGATCTACAGGTATGCGCTGACTTTTGAATGTGTACAGATAGTTTGTGAGCACTTTTGAAAATAAAGCTTATAATCCAGGCCGCCTTACAGTGTCAACATTTGATGCTCCATCCCTTACTGCTACAACATAGCAAGAAAATTTGCACAAAAGTAATAGGCAAAGGATGTTTTTCATAGAAAACCAGCATCTAGAAATGGAATCTGACCTATTATGTTGTTCGTGCTTAGGCAGTATGCTGGGGTACGATAAAACAATTGCTGCCTTTCTGGGACTATGAAAAATACCCTAAAAATATTGGGCCAGATTCACCAGAATGCCTTGGCTGCTTTGTGCCATTCCAGCAATGCAAACAGCCTCCATCCTGGCTGACCTGGCCAGTTAGGTTGCTCTTGCATCAGCAGAGCAGTGCTAAGCAGCCAGAGCATATCGGTGAATGTGGCTCAAAAACGTTCAGAATAAAGAACTGATTCTCCATTGCCTAGCATCTTGTGTAGTCACTCACATGTGGGCACAATAGGTATAAAATGCTATGAAATCAAAATTCTCCACTTGCTTAACTGGGAATAAGATTTTGTGGGTGTAATTGATTATTCTAGGTGCAAGGCATTGGAGAATCTGGCCCAAAGTGTTTTTCTCCTGCTGTATAATAGGTCAGTCTAAGTGTGGCTTTCAAAAAGGATCCACATGTCTTATCACAGGGATGAGTAAAATTCCAGTAATCACTCCTATTAATAATACCCAGAACTATGGTTACAAAATATTTTCCCTGCACCAAAACAATAATAAAAATACATAATAATTTACTCAGTTCACAAAAAATTACACTGACATCAAATCATACATCTAAGTCCTAGACTTGCTATGGTTTCTAAGGACTTTATGCCAAGCAACATGTTATTCCGCATTGAGAGTAAGAATAGCTGGCTAGGTGGTCAATGTTGGGCTACAGGAGGACTGAAATAAAGGAGAGAACTACCTGATGGTTTGTGTATAATGAGTTGCTAATTTGAATCCAGACCCTATGGAGTAGGTTATTTATCTACCTAGTTTTCCATACAATGTCCATCCTCATGGCATCACCACTAGCACAACTGCCATGCTTAGCTAAAAGGCCATAGACAGAAAAAAGGTACAAGGCCAGCATTTCCGCAAGCAGCCACTGATTTTATTTTTTGGGTATCCAGTGTGTCTGAAGTTGGACACCCAAGCATGGAGGCACCAGAATTAGAAGCCACTTTTGAAAACTAGGCCACAGAATCTGAAGTAACATCTGAGTTCTAACTACAGAGTTAAAACTTTAAAAAGTGCCTAAGTGATTTAGGAGACTAAGTCCCATTTTATGAACTAATTAGGCATGTAAGGCCAGATTTTTAAAAGACTTTAGGTGCCTAAAGATGCAGATAGATGCCTAATAGGATTTTTAAAAGCACCTGTGTGGTTAACTGGACTTCATGGGACTATGACTATTTACACTGGTTGAGGATCTGCCTCAGAGTCTCAGGATTGGGGCTATACTGAATATAATGTCATCACAGAGGAACCAATTGTATATGAAGCTGCTAAACTAAGCCTGGAGCCGCCTGACATGCAGTGTTAGTTCAAGTCTTGCCTGGAAATATGAAGTCCTTAGAGCCTTTCACTTGTATTTCATTTTCATACAGGGACTAATACGACTTTCACTGGCTTCACTGGGGGTTGGATCAGGTTTGTAAGGAGAGGAGATCTGGTAGAATCTCAATGATCATCATTTAGCATAAAAATGGAAAATAAAAACTCAAATTCCGAACATCTACAAATATATACATACAGTATAGCCAAAGTATCGGTATACAGTACTTAGAAATAGCAACATCCTGAGTCATCATGGCACCTAAGCAATTTGTCAAAGGACACAGAAGATGACAGTATTTGAGAAAATCACTGTTCCAAAAAAATATCCAGAGAGGGTTATGTATAAATAGGAAGATTTAACAGATATTTTGGAAGACACCTAAGTAGCCAAATAAATCACCTATGTCTTCACTTTTGTGTGACTGAGGCTATTTGAACAAGAGCAGCTTAATTAAGAATATAAATGAGATGTTTAGGACCATGTAAATTAGAATTCTATTCTATCTCTGTACATTCTTTAGTTCCCAGCACCACTTAAAACAGATAACAAGATAACAAAGGTGAAATCCTGGACCCACTGAACTCTACAGCAAAATTCCCATTCAGTTCAGTGGGGCCAAGGTTTCATCCCAAGAATTTACAATAGAGCAGGGGTAGGCAACCTATGGCATGCGTGCCGAAGGCGGCATGTAAGCTGATTTTCAGTGGCACTCACGCTGCCTGGGTCTTGGCCACTGGTCCGGGGAGATCTGCATTTTAATTTAATTTTAAATGAAGCTTCTTAAAAATTTTAAAAATCTTATTTACTTTACATACAACAATAGTTTAGTTATATATTATAGACGTATAGAAAGAGACCTTCGAAAAACGTTAAAATGTATTACTGGCAAGCAAAACCTTAAATCAAAGTGAATAAATGAAGACTCAGCACACCACTTCTGAAAGGTTGCCGACCCCTGCAATAGAGAATCAAAATTCCACAATTAAATTAGCTGTTCGCAATGATACAAAAATTCAACAGTAGGACAATATTTCTTCTTCAGTTTTCACATTTAATAAAGAGGCACTAATCTATTTCAACCAGAATAGATTTAGCAAGCAAGAGATTTAACCATTGGCCTCATATATAGGAATTTCACGCAGCATGAATATTGATCTGCATTATTAATGTTACAGATGCAATGTATTGTCTTAACGATGTTTTATGGAAATATATGACATAAGAAAACTATTTTTAATTTGAAAAGCAACATCAAACAGTTTCCCCTTTGAAAAGATTCTCATTATAGCCCTCAGAATTTATCTTTGTAACAGTCTAGACGAAACAAGGAAGCATAGTTATCAATTTGATTTAACCACATAAGTCCCTTTAATGTGAACGAGGAATTACTGGTGTATGTCCAGCAGAAAAGTAGACCCCAGTGTTTTCTTTCTTGAAATGGTACTAGAAAAAGTCTTAATGCTTTGAGTTTCTCTTACTCTCTCTCTCTTTTTCCAAAGACTTTGTCCATTTTCGCTAAACTTGTCTTCTCTTAGATAAGTCAAGGCTCAAAGCTGCGTTTCTTCTTGTTCCAGAGAATGTAGAGGGATGTGACAAGATGATGGAAGAGATGCTAACTTTTGAAGTTTGGGATGTTGCAAAGGTTTTGGTCTATGAAAAGAGCGTCGACTTTGTACACGCCTGGCTGCAGCAGATCTGTAGTGGGCTTGTGCATTAAGCAGCGTTTTCTTCTCTTGGTTCTCCTTAGGGTTAGATTCCTCTAGCCTCTCTTGTATTTCTACAGAATTGTCTTGTTGTGAATTCACTGGCTCATAACTAGTTTCAGAACAATATCCTGAATTGACAGGTGGTTTGTTATTCGTATCTGAGACTTCTTTCCAATAGACTTCTGTTAGGTTTGGGTCATAAGAAGTCATGTGCTCTGAGATAGTAGAAAGAGTTGTATTTCCTCGGTTTTCCAGTGAAGAACAGTTTTGTGCCCAGGGCCTTTGAAGGCAAGATGGAATGAAGTGGAGGGGTTTCTCTGAAACAGAGGCATTTTGTTTTGCTTGGTCAGGTTTCCAAGGCAGCAGTTTCTCATCTGAGAAAGAGTATCCTGTCACTGCAGCACTATGGCTCGTCTCACCTACATTGATAAAATTAAACACAGGAGTATGTAAACATCAACTTCTTGTACAAACTTGATTTTCATTTGAAATATTGGTTTCAGATCAATCCCTTTGAGTTGCTATTCTGCTGAAGGTCATGTATCTTTGGGAAGGTAAATCTGTTCTCAGACTCAGTGGGTTAAACTCTGCCCCAACTCCCACCCTGTACAACCCTAGTGAAGCTAATGGAATTGCCCAGGGTGGAAGTCAAGAAAGAATTTAGGCCAGTGTTTGTCAAGTACATCAGCCTGTTCCAAATTCTTAGCAGACAGTGCCATCCTGTGGCCATTTAAATGTATTTATTTGTATAAGCAATTTTGCCTTAGAGTACTGAATTGTAATGATCGGCTCCTTGGGTTCCAATGCTATTTTTACATTGGAATGTTTTACAGTATAAGATGCACTTAAAGGGATCATTGTAAGATCTTTACAATAAAGCTGAGGCTGCTTGGACCTTACTCTTTTTAAAACTTGTTTTAACCCGCATGACAAGTTACTTTTATCCAGCGAACTCACTCCCAATTGCAGCCTTGAGGGAAACCACAGACAAAGCGCAGTGACTGTAAATATACCCCACAAATTTATCTGCACAAGAAGCTGTTATGTACCATTGTATTATTCTAAATGATAAACTCAATAATAATCAAGGCGATAGAATGGAATAAAGGACAAAGGTTAATAGAAGTTTAGCAAGTCAGAAGAGACAGAAGTCAGTATGTAAATATTTCCAGTGAAAAAGAAAGTTTCAGATATTTCCAATGTGAACAAGTGATGTGTGTGTCAGAGATATGTTTAAATTCTGAGATAGCATTTATTCTATGTTTAATCCACACAGTAGTTCCAGTACTATTTCATTCATCTAGCAGTAATTCCAAATGACTATTTTTTTTTAAATAAGAAGACTTATAATTGCAAATTGGCTAAACACAATATAAGATCAAAAGACAGCTGAACTCCACTCCACTGGTGAAAATGACACATCGTACTTCACTACCTGGAACTAGCTAAAGGCAACACTGCTCCTCATACGATATGAGCCATGAGAAAAGGGAAATATAACTTATATATAATTTATAAATATTCCATTTCAGATGACTACGAAATTCCATTGCAGTCAGGTTTCTGCACTGCTCAGAGCCTAGGAAAGTTTACCTTCTGTGTTTCCTTTGAACTCAGGTGGCTAACAATCACTTCAAAAGGCATGAAGCTTAGAGTAAATGCACGTCAGTCAGGCTCTAAATATGTACATACATTTTTCAGGACGATATTAATAGGAGGGAGTTTCCTGCTCATTTGTGACAGCCATACCCTGAGCTGAATAAACTCTCAGCACTTTATTCGAATATGGTTCTCCCCTTCTCAGCTGGAAGCACCCTCAAGTTATCTAAATAATTCAGTTGCTGGTGCAGAGATGACACTAGGCGCTGTCTTTGTGCTTAATTATTCCACCATAGACCATGCACTTGTTTATTGTGCTTTGTTGCTAAATCTCTGCATTGCCCTAGGTTTGTGTTATAATGACTGACTCATGACCTGAGCCATCTCATTTACAGCAATGCCTGTGCCAGTTATAGAAATATCTCAAACTGTGGACTGATTTTCTGTTGGGGGATAAAAGTGAGACTAAAATATTCATTTCACGTGTGACTGAATTCAGATTTGAACTGATAACCTATAGAGGTGACAACTTGCTGCACTGAGCAGCTACATTAAAATATCACTTTAAGTTTAAAAATAAGGTAAAGCTTTCCATAAATATGCAAATTAAAATTCAACTCAGAACCAAAAGGATGTATTCTTCACACAATGCACAGTCAACCTGTGGAACTCACTGCCAAAGGATGTTGTGAAAGCCAAAACTGGGTTCAAAAAATAATTAACTAAGTTCCTGGAGGACTGGTCCATCACTGGTTATTAGCCAAGATGGCCAGGTATGCAACCCCATGCTCTGAGTTTCCCTAGCCTCTGACTGCCAGAAACTGGGAGTGGACAACAGGGGATGGATCAGACAATAACTACCTGTTCTGTTCATTATCTCTGAAACACTTGGCATTGGCCACTGTCGAAAGAGAGGATATTGAGAAAGGTGGACCATTGATAGGACCCAATATGGCCATTCTTATGGTGAAATGAATGTCAGTGCTCTAATAAAAATCTTGGGTCTAACTTCCCCAAAGTGTTGCCCTTATGTAGTCATCTCCACCTATACAAAGTAGATGCAATTTTTATAGCAAGCTGTACCTGATTTTTAAACTTTATCTTAAGTAATGTATTGCTGTGGCTAGTAGTATTATTTATTAGTTGTGGCTAAATGCTCCATCCTTATTAAGCTAGGCACTGTACAAACACATAACAAAGACGACGCCTGCTTGAAGTTACTGGAGACAACAGTTTATCACTTTAGGAGATATTAGGTTAAATCTGAATTCAGTCTCATGTGACATGACTTCAGTGGGAGTTTCATCCCTGTAGCAGAATATAGATAGTTTGATTAAGCCATACAACAGAGTAAAACCAGGAAAAACAAATAGTACATAACCTACAAGTGCGTGAAATGTTTTTGGTTTTAAAATAGCACAAGAAATGTTGAAACCCAAACAAAGGTCTGGTGTAGACCAGACAGCTGTGATGATTTACACCAGCAAGCGGTCTGGCCCTAAATATTTAAAGATAAGCAACTTTCTTTAAAAGTACCAGTTTCAAACTGGAGCTGAATAGCATATGTTCAGATGCAGAAAAATCAAGGAAGAGAAAGATACTTGAAAAAGACAAAAAGAGACAATGAAAGCTGTCAGGAGGCCAGAGCAGACAGAGAGATTGATTAAAAATAAAAATGAAGGTCAATTTTAAAATATTACATATGTGTTGTTTCTGGGAGGAAAGCTCTGGGTCGCTCCTCTGGGCCATCTGCTAGCAAAAAGGAATCTACAGACTTATTGCTGAGGCGAAAGGGGGTGAGCCGTCTGAAGTTGTTTGGAGAATACGGTAACTGTACTCGGGCCCTTTGTGATGGTACTACGGAATCTTCATCAGTTAACCATGGCGGGAATTTCATGTAGATACTTTGATCATCATCAGCTGAAAATGCTGGGTTATCAATTCCTACAAAAATTTATGAGTGATAAATTCAGTTGGAAAATAAAATAACTGGCAGCAAATAGGATGTTTAGCCCAGGAATATAGCCATAATGAAATAAAACATAAACAAATATCGTTTTTCAGCTTTCTGCTCACATGCCGTGTTACTGCTGGTCATTTTGCTATTTTAAAAGTCTCAGTTGATTAAAAAAGAAATCAAACAAACCAACAAAAAACCTGACTATCATTGGCAGTTATGGCTGAAGGCTCTGCCAACAACAAAACCTAAATGCACAGTTTATTCAAATGAACTGATTGGATTTAAATCAATCATACCAAATGTGCTCAGTTCTAGTTTTTTTTTAAATGTATCAGTTTAAAAATGAAACATATTTGAAAGATTGATACCAGGGCTAGACTGACCAGCTCTTTTGCATCACCCCAGTAACGCAAAAGAGATTCAAGCCTGGATTAACTAGCCCATTAAGACAGGTTTATGGCTTTTTGGCATCACTACAGCAGTCAGAGGATACTGGTGAATTTGGCTCCCCAGTGTCTGACAACTTATAATGTAAACCCAGATAGTAAGAGTATATAACAGGACGGGGGTCTGATTCTCCTCTGACTACATTGCAAATCAATAATTCGACTAAAGTCAGTGGACTTACAGTAGTGTAAAATGTGTCCGAGAGGAGAAACAGGCCCAAACAGTCAAAAGTACCCTTTTTGTATGTGTGGAAACAGGTAACAAAGCCCTTTTAAAACAAATATCAAATCTGCACATGGTGAACCGTAAAATATTATTTAAAAAACCACAGTCTAGATCCAGTTTGAAACCTAATTCTTTTCTGGAGCATAATTAGTCACTTCATATGCACCCTAACACAGTATCCATCTGGGTGTGGTGTATTAGAACAGTTCTATCAGTATGAGTTTGGTTATATTCAAATGAATCCAATAGAAGCATTATACTACACCCCACCTTTACATAGCCTCCACATGCCATGTGTTACAAAAAACAAACTACCGTATATACTTGTTCATAAGCCGAATTTTTTTAGTAAAAAAGGGAATCACCAGAGACGGGGGTCGGCTTATGAATGGGTATAGAGAGGGAGAGGTGGGACACAGTCCCTCCCCCCAACAGAGAGAGCAAGGAGAGGCAGCACAGCCAGCAGAGCCAGAAGGGAAGAGATGGGGCTGAGGTCTCTCCGCTTCCGGCCACGCTGCTCTCCCTCCAGCCTTCGAAGCCGCTGCAGCTCTGGGGCTGGCAGGCTACAGCCCTGCCGCTCGGCCCCACCCCCCAGAGCAGGCTGTGGCCACGCTGCCTGGCCCACCAGAGCAGGCTGCGGCCGCGCTGCCCAGCCAGCTGGAGCAGCTCCAGCCAGGCCAGAGACATCCTCCCCTTTTGGGGAGAAACATTCCACATCAAGAGGAAACGAAGAAAACATATTTGAGTCAAGTTGACCTATGTATTCCTGACAAAGCAGAAATCAATTCAAAATGGCTGAATATTGGCTGACTGAAAATCAGGACAACTTTAGAATCGTTTTTTCTGTGTCTAGAAGTGATTAGTCATTTCACAGCCAGGTTATGCAGTCATGACCACAATCTTTGTCAATATCATCAGTAGAAAGCTATTAACAAAAAATCCAATAAACTGCTTTGCAATTGAAGAAAATTCTGCATTTATGATCTATTTTCTTACCAGAGGTAGCATCTGTGCAGTTCTGCTTGGTGACATTAGCTAAAAAGTCAACTCCTTTATCCATATGAAGAGATTCATAATTTTCTTCTGGATCAGAAAATTCCACATCTGGAAGATAATATAAAAAAATCAGCGTGCACTAGAGATTCCTAAAAGATTTGACCCAAAGTGTTATTTGGTAGCTTCTTGATGCTAGTGTAGCTATCAAAGATTTATATAGATAATCTTTAATGTAAATCTGGGTAAATATATGTTTTGAAAGCAATCATATCTTTATAACTAAATTCTGTACATATCTAATGTATAGTTTATCAGGTCGCTAATATTTGATTTCCGGTTCACTCCTGCATCAGTATCTTGTGCTGTAATTATGTTCACTTTTCCAAACTAAAGGGGATTGGGCTAGATGAGTACTTGGATAGGAGAGCTGCAGGAAAAGCTTACACACTGAAGCAAGTGCTGATTCAGAAGGTGGCAACTTTTCCTGCTTACCCAGTGCTGAAAGAAAGCCTGAGCATAGTGTCAGGGGCCACTGTGCTGCTAGAGGTGCTCTCTTTCGAATGGGATACAGAATTGAGGTGCTGAAACTTGTGGTAATTAAAGATCCCATTGCATTTTCATAAAGGGATTAACATCGGTGCCCTGGATCATGTCAAACTTGGTTAATTAATTCCTGCCAATCTATGCTCCCCGCTGTGGTGGCTATGATTTTCTTTCCCACCTCTCAATGCAAACCACTATGTAGTGCTGCTGTGTGTGGTTAAACATCTGCTGTGTTTCCCCCCAGAGGCAGCTCCATATCAGTGGCTGGTGAAATGATCCCCGTACATTAAATCCCTTATCAACCCCTCTATAGAAAATCCCTTAATATAGGAGAAGGCCTAATCAGTTAATGTTTGGGAAACGCTTTAAGATCAAAGGAGCTATAGAAGTAAAACTATTATTCAGCCATTGTATTGCTGCTGGCAATAAAAATAAATGCTAATAAACTGATAGAGAGCAAATACCTGAGCTCAGAGTTTCTGCTTCCCACACCCAAACTATTCCGTCTGAAAGCTATGGGAAAAATTCTAACACCGCCCCTCTTCCCCCTACTTCACAGCCCTCTTTAAAATCAGCTGGGTTGGGGAATAAGGTAGCTGAGGGGAGAATTTAACTCAATGCCTTATAATAACTTGCCATGGCAGGTGGCATCAGATACAACTTATTGTGACTGACAACGGCACCTGCAAAGAGACGGCTGAAACCCAGATCCAAGGATCTTTTTCTTTAAATGCAAAATTACAAGTGCAGGGTTTTTTCTTTCCTTATTTTGTTAGGGACACTGCCAAGGCTAGTAGGCCCAAAGTTAGATTCGATAGGCCAAATTCTGTGCTGGAGTCACTGGGGTTGCATTTAGGGTAAAAGTCAGCACAGTATTTGGCTATACTGTCTTTCCATTCATGTACATGTTATGCTGTCCTCCTGTTCCAGCCTGCTTGCTCTGCTTTCAGAGAACGTACTGATATTTACAAGATGCCTGGGCAAGTCATGATGGGTGCATGTACATAACCGTGGGATCACAAAGGAAGCCATTATCATAGTTAGCTGTGGCATGTCATGAGTCAGAAGCTGAGATTTTATCTATGTTGTGGCCTTCTTTATGGTGGCCTCCAATTATTTTTAGGATTTCAAGATTAAACATTGGTTTTGTTAATGTTAGTTATAAAGTAGGTTAAAGTTGTCTATGAAAATGTATTAATTTTTTAATGTTCATTACTTCCTTCCAAACACATCTGTTTTCAGCACGGAGAGGGGGAAATGTGACATGGGTAGTAGTACATTTGTTAATGTCAACTTAGTTTTTTTTCCTGCCATGAAATTTCACAAGAACACTCTTCCTCCAACAAAATACAAGCTGATTAAACAAATCTGGTTAACTCAGGGCCACTCGGCGGGGGAGGGGGGCAGGAAAGTGGGCAAAGTGGGGCCCCCACCGCCAAAGACCCCAGGCCTCCTGAATCTTCTGGGCTGCCCTGGGTTAACTACTCTTGTTTGACAGAGCAATTACCTTTTTCCTTCAAAGTAAAATCTTGCACTGGATTTTCTGAAGGTATTTTTCCATTTGGTATGGCATTACTATTTCTCTGAAAAAGTAAAACATTTCAAGTTACCGCAGACAGTGGGAGCTATGCAGCACACATTATATACAGGGCCTGATTCCCCAGCTTTCTGCCAGTCAAATGGAGTTCACCAACATAATACTGGAATAATACAGTGATGATCACGCCTAACTATTTTAAGCCTTTATTTTGTCTTTGCATAGAACTTCCATTGATGTTAGTGCAGACATACAACTCTATTAGTGGTATGTGGCCGAGTTCCCTGCTCCTTTTGCAATTGGGCAGGTTGGATTTGTCCCTCCTTCGTCCATGCAGGAAAAGCTGGAGTTTCATCTCCTCAAACCATTAGCCCCCCTAAGCTCCATGCAACTTCCATGGAGACATAGGCGACAACTTCCCCTCTTTCCCCTGGGTGCTCGACCCCCCCCTGCATCCCCTGCCCAGCCCCTGCTCTAGCCCTTCCATGAGGCCCTGCCCCTTCCCTGCCTCTTCCCACCCCTTCCCAGCCCCCATTCCAACCCCTTCCCCAAAGTCCCTGCCCCAACTCCGGCCCCTCCCTGCCAATATTCCAGCTCCTTCCCCAAATCCCCACCCCAGCCCCGCCTGTTTCCCTGAGTGCACCATGCTCCCGCTCCTCCCCCCTTCCTGGAGTGTGCTAACGCTGCCAAACAGCTGTTTGGTGGTGGCCAGGTGGGAAACGCTGGGGGTAGGCAGAGTGGGGACTCGGCACGCTCAGGGGAGGAGGCAGGAAAGAGGAGAGGCTGAGGCAGGGGGTAAGGAGAGCTTGGCTGCTGGTGGGTGCAGAGCACCCACTAATTGTGAGCACTTTTGAAAATCTAGCTTATAGTCCAGCCTCCTTACAGTGTCAACGTGTGATGCTCTATTCCTTATTGCTACAATTTAGCAAGGAAATTTGCACAAAAGTAATAGGCAAAGGATGTCTGTTATAGAAGCCCATTAATTTTTCCCCATGGGTGCTCCAGCCCCAGAGCACCCACGGAGTCGGTGCCAATGCATGTAGACATGGGCCACCCCTTCTGGCACCATGGTTGTTGGACCTGGAATCCCCTCACATCCAAAGGAAGGATCTCACAGTGCAGAGGGAAATGGTTCCACAAGATTGGTGAAAGTATAATGCCACCTCCAGTGCTGCCCCTTGATTCATCCCACATTTTGATCTCTCCCCTGGCCTGGGTCTCGATCGTCAATACTACCTCTGAGGAGCTTCCACAGGGAAGAGATTGATGCTGGGAGCCAAAACTACCCTATGCTTCCTCAGGAATGGATTCTCTAGAGCACCGGGCCTTTTGTCTGGGTACATGGCAGTCCCCTTACCCGTTTTTGGCCCCGGTCTTTCTTGTGGCTTTTGTTGAGCTTTTTGGGCTGGTTTATTCCTAGTTTGGTACTCTTGAAAGACTCTAAGCGCTTCCTCATTGTCCTGTGGAAAATCTCCTTGTCTTGTTTTTCGTCTTCATTCTGAATGATCTCGTGCCGACTGTACAGATGTATGTGCTGTAGCCAGGAAGGTAAGAGAACATTTATATATATAGAAATGCAGACTGGGGCCCAGCACCAAGGCAACTGCCAAAACCAATCAATTACAAAAAGACAATTAATTACACGTCAACACACTAACAGGATTCCAGGTAGTTAATTATTTCCTTCTTACCTATCACTATGGTAATTTGAAAAATATTGATTGAAGGTCATTCAGATTAATTACATTGGCTAGAACAGGTCTGGATTAAACAGCTCAGTCTTTCTAATGTTCACATGCTTCATTTCACCCTCACCCAGCCAGTTAACTTTCAGACCAGCAACAACCAACCAGCAGAACACATCTGGGGCTCAATTCTGCAATCTTCTCTCACTTGAGTAGTGTCATTGAAATCAATGGGACTACTTGTATAATAAGGACTGCTCACATGATTAAGGGTATGTAGGATCAGAGCCCATCCTCAGTTAATGATTGATTTTGCAGATTTGTCCTTTTATTTTGAGTTTCCCAACAATTTTCTGCATTTTGTTTCTTCTGACTGTCAAACGAAAACATGGTAATCGCTGCAACTGTGCTCTCACCTCTTGTCTGGGTTTGTAGAGGTACTGCTGCAGTGTGTGGTGAGTGACTATATCCTCTGTATCTCGTATGCTTTTTCTCCTCTGCTCTAAGGCCTGCATATCAAGACAAACGGAGCTGGCTTTTTCTCTCCTAAAGCAGAATATTAAAATATATACAACATTTTTCTAGATCACTAACTGGAGGAATATATTATATATATATATATATATATATGCACTGCAATATATTTAAACATGAAGATAAGTGTGGATGGGATAAAAACAAGTAAACATCATCATGAGTCAAGTGTAGTCTAGTGTAGTCTAGAGTGAGCGGGCACAACTCTTGTGGTAGCCTCTGGGCAGATTCAGCAGTGACATCAGTGGTTGTGTAATTTGGTCAGGAAAAGCAGGTAAATGACAAACTAGTGCAACTTGCAACAATTTAGCATTGATTGATCGTCTGCTTTATCTTATAAACTTATGCCTGTTTGCTTCTTTTCCTGTTACATCTCATCCTTGTGCACCTGCAGGATGGAAGGTCTATTAATCTAGCTCAGTGGTTCCCACACATTGGGGTCCCAGACCTCTGGGTGGTCTGCTATGGGTTATGCAGGGGTCTGTTCCTTGGGACAGGGCCAGAACCTGCTGAAACAACATTCTGGCACTTGTGCTGCATGGAAGACACCATTTTTCTCAGACACTGTGCATGAGAGGTCATGCTGGTAGGGGCGTTCTGGTCATGCCAGTACTTGCCCATTGAGAAGTACACACTCGCTGTGAGAGTTTAGTAGTACTTCTTCTGCCATGGATATCAAGACTCACAACACTCACAAGTAATACCCCCATTTAGGGGAAACGGAAATTCTGATAAAGATACATGTATAAGGGTTTCAGGACTCTACAGTGAAGCTGGGAACTGAGCCCCCGGAATCCTGAGACCACTGAACTAAACTGTGTGTGTATATTTTTGGAGGTGACATAACTAACTGAACTAATAGCATAATAATGACATGAATCTTATGTATAAACAATGAAAGGGGTGCGGGATATTTAGTCAGATGCCAAAGGGATCCTCGGCAGAAAAAAGTTTGGGAACCACTGATCTAGGTCATTCATCCCCATGCTATTAGTCACACTCGTTTTCTGTACCGGGGGAATACCAAATTCAGTAGTACTTGACCACTTACATCTGTGGTCAGACCAATTTGCATCTTATGAGTAGCAGATGCCACTGTTTATATCACAGTTAAATTTATTCCAATAAATGTTATGTGCCATTTGTTTATCACAAATGTGTGTATTTTTCTTTCCTAAAGAGTGAAGAGGTGACTTGAGACTAAACCTCTGGAATTTGCCCAGTGGTGAATACCGTAGGCAAGACCCACATACTCTGCAGAAAGTTGGATCAATATTGTGCTGTACAGCTCTATAGTTTTTGTGGCATGCCTGTGCACCAGATGGAAAATTTGGTGGCAACTCCAGAAATATTCAAATGAGGAGATTTTTGTTGAATTAAATATGCAAAAGATAATACAATTGCCAGAGTCTCTTCTGTGTTGTTTATCTTAGTATTGCATGCTTTTTTTTTAACTCTGCCTCCGCATTATTCATATTCCACAGATATTTGTATTGACGATGCATAACTGCAGGGCAGAAGCTATCAGAGGAGAAGTTGAAGGTTTCGGCAGCTGGCGAAGGGACAGAAGAGGCGAAGTTCTACTATCCTTATTCAGACCAAGTACTCCTCGAGTAGATCCACTGAAATCAGTGGGTCTATTCAAGAAGTAAGGTCCTACTTGTGACAGATTTTGCAGCATCTTTGGGGACCAACATATTAAATTTATGAAATATTAATGTCTGATTGTGTTCTGCTCCACGGGGGAGAGTTACCACAGCTCCTCCAGGAACTAAAAAACACTATGGGGTAATCACCCTGGGGATTGTAAACAACTCCAGAGAAACACCATCCCCTGGGGTGTTTGCATATACTGGTTCAAACTAGGTTTCCCAGAGACCCAAACAAAGAAAGGGCTTTGGGTATAAAAAGGCTGAGTTTGAACTAACACAGAGCCTTTTTTTCATTCAGCAAACGGACACGATCATCTGTCCAAGGGAGGGGTGGGGCAGAGCAACACTTGGCTAACCAGGGCTTTGGCTTACTAGGGTCCATAAGACTGATGGGTGACCTCTGGTAAACTGTTACCTTGCATATAGGAACTTTTATTGTTTTTATATGTTTTCCCTGTAATGCTTTTACCCTAACAATAAATGTATTTTGTTTTGTGAAGGCTGATGTGTCACTGGTTTAGACTGTTGTAGCCCCTGGGGAAAGGTTAACCACAGGTGCTGGACCCCAGTCAGACCTGCTGGGGAAATCACACTGAAGTGCAGAAGACCAGGAGCCTAAACCCCTCATCCGGAGTGAGAGAGAAGCAGATCTCCACCCATGAGATATGATGGCTGAGAGCCTGAAGCTTTATGTGGGAGCCGTCGAATAAGAGCATGATGCTTGTGTGTCAAAGGTGCAGTTAAACTCTGAAACTGTGACACTGTTCAGTGCGAGTAATGGTGAAAGCATCTGGCCTAAGGTGTGGGAAGCAGTTTGGCATTAAGGGATAAGCACATTAACAGCTGGACACAATTAGCATTTTTTCAATGAAAAGTTTTGAATTGAAACATGGGATTTCAATATCAGTGATTTTTTGTGTGGAAACTTCATTTTCGCCACTTTTTTCCCAAAATGAAAATGTTCAACAATTACAAAATTTAGCAAAAATGTCTGTTTTTAAATTGTAGGGAAAATATCACTTCATCATTTAAAAAGAATCCTCCCCTTCCCCCATACTTTCTTCCACTAACTGTTTTCAGCCAACATGCGTACCATTTTTCAACCTGCACTATTAGCAGCATGTTTCTGTGGGAGAGCATCCCCCGCAGATGTAGTGCTGTCCACACCGGCGCTTTTGTTGGTGAAAAATGTTTTTTTCACACCCCTGACCGACAAAAGTTTTGCTGACAAAAAGTGCTAGTGTAGACAAAGTCTTAGTTTCACCAATAGCTGGCTCTTAAAAATATAGGGCCAGCTTTATTGGTACATTGCAACTATGCACCACTCTGCAATTCCAAGTGGCATAAATCTGGTCTAACTGGCAGGTTGTACCCAGTTTACAGCTGCTTTACATAATGGAAGTGGCACAAACTGCTTGAGCATACCAGGGAATATGTCTCATAATTTAAAAAAAGAAAAAGAAAAAGAAATTTTACAACATTTAAATTCTGAACAAGAATTCTGAACAAGAATTCCATGGCAAAGGGTGGATTCTGTGGCTCTGGCATCATGTAACACACAAGGCTCTGGCTACAGGGAGGGATGCAAAACTGTGTGAATGATAAGCCCCTGTTCTTACACACTGGAATTTTCTGAAAAATTCACCCTTAGGGATATGGTTTTCATGCTTGGTCTCTGACCAAAGGAGAGTTTAGTTTGGAAGGTCTGTGTAAAATCATTTAGCTGCTTCTGACTTCCACAAAGGTAAAAAAATTATTCTTCCCTTTTTTAAAAAAATATTGCCATTCATTTTTCTGCACATATGTGATACTCTCTATTCCCATTTTTCTAGTTATACATGTAACCTTTTATATTTCTGTTCATGTCATAAAATGTATTCCATTAAACTCCCAGGAATGAAATAACCCTGAGGAAGGGTTCTCTTCTTTGAACCTGGTGAAATACGTAATGAGTATAATATGCTACTTTGATAGACTGACAATGCCTTGTAATAGCCTGGAAAAACCTTATGGAATTAAAATAAACTTTACTGAATTAGGTTAAACCTCATTGAATTAGGGTGAATACCTTTGTAGGTCCATTGTATTAAAAATGCAATTCTGTATGTGTTATTGTCAAACTATATGTAGTCTCTAGTAGAAGGAGGAACATAGGCACTGACTTTATGGGTGCTCCGTGGCTGGAGCATTCATGGGGAAAAAATGGTGGGTGCTGAGCACCCACTGGCAGCTCCTCTATCAGCTCCACGCGCCCCACCCAGCATCTCCCACTCGTTGATGGGCCCCACGGATCAGTGCCTTTCCCTCCCTCCCCACACCTCCTGCCAGCTGCGATCAGCTCTTTCACGGCTTGCAGGAGGTGCTGGGGGAGAAGGAGGGAGGAGTGAGGACACAGTGTGCTTGGGGGAGGGGGTGGAACTGGGCGGGAAGAGGCGAGGTGAGGGTGAGGCATGGGCGGAGGTGGGTCCTTGGGGCAGAGCCAGGGGTCAGGCACCCCCCGGCACTTTGGAAAGTCAGCACCTGTGAGGAAGATGCTAATGTACTTCCTTTGTTATCAGCTTTTGAAGCCACCTCCTGGAGAGGGGCGTATATACTAGTTCAAACTGGATTCTTCATGAACTGAGAAAGACAAAGAAAGGATTTTTGGATAAAAAGCCTGGTTGTAAACTGGCTCAGGGCCTTCTTCCTGATCCAGCAAATGGACAGAACCCCTGGTCCATGGACAATCCCAGCCTTTTGGGAAGGAGTTGGAAGGACTAGGCCTGCTGAAGCCCCATAAGACTAGGGGCCTGTTCTGAGCCAAAGCTGTGGTGAACTTGTACCCATAAAGAATCCCCTTGGGTGGGGGTTTGAAGGACTGTTCCTGCCAGAGTCCATGTTAGGGTTGAGGTGAACCCTTATTAGCATGCGTGTAGCTTCTTTTATTGTTTTTCATCTGGTTTCTCTGTAATGCTTTTTACCTGAAGACAGGTTTGCATAGAAAGAACAGTGTGGGGTACCTGTCACTGTTGAAAATCACTCAGTTATCAGTCTCTGAAGAGAAAGCAACCAAGTCAGCATGGGAGCATTTGACACCCATTTTGTACTGGGGTAAACACCCATTTTTTGTATTTAATCCTATATAACTCAAAAATTAAACAAAAACAGTCCCTAAAAAAAGTTACTTACAGTAAACAGGAGACAGAGGCCTCTACAGTACTTGGTCGAGGAGTGCTGAAGTCCACATTGACCATGTTGTCAGTACTTGAAGAACGAATAAAAGCCAGGGAACCTCTACGCTCTCCCTGTTCACAGAAAGAAATAAGGTGCATTACAGCTTAGCGGTAGGGCTTTCAGTGATGTTAACAGAAGAATATCTAGGGCTAAATTGTATAATATAAAAAAAAGATGGCATAATTTTTGAAGCTTCTGTAGGCAAATAACCCATAAATACAACTTTCCTCTAGTTCTTTTGTAACAGGAATAAGGTCTCTTTTTTCATGGGGAGGGATAGCTCAGTGGTTTGAGCACTAGCCTGCTAAACTCAAGGTTGTGAGTTCAATCTTTGAGGGGGCCATTTAGGGAACTGGGGTAAAAATCTGTCTGGGGATGGGTCCTGCTTTGAGCAGGGGGTTCTAGATGACCTCCTGAGATCCCTTCCAACCCTGATATTCTATGTGGTTTGTTTCCCTGGGGTAAAAGTCAACCTTGTATAGAGGACCAGCCCAAAGCCATGACAATTAATAGTCCTAATTTGAAGACTTAAAGTGACATTTTGGGCTTTCTCCTTATCTTCCACAAAATGTACCCCTGCACCTCTAAAGGCCCTCAGTGAGAGCCACCAAAAGTTTGAATTCCCCTTTCCACTGTATAAAGGGTTACTTCCAATACTGGGCAACATTTTTCAACTAACACCTTGCTAGCCACCTGTAAACATCTACTTATCTAGATTCTTATATTGGCACCCATATCTGTGCTACCTGAACACCTTCCAAGATATGACAGTAATCCTTCTTTCTTCCTTCCCAGAAAGGAGGCAAATGTTTGGTTAGTCGTGAAATGTATGCATGCACGCACGAGGAACTAAAGCTAAATTGAAAAGGTGAGCTTTGCTTTCAGTTCTGCATGGTGATACGAAAGTGAATTCCTGCGAAACTTTTGTCTCTCATGATCGCCAGTGCCCCTGGCTACTTGACATTTTCATTGTTCTGTTGGACTGTAGATAGTGAGTAAAGTCATGCTCCCAGAAGGAGAAAAAATTCTCTGGTAGTGAGAGGCAATCCCACATATGGTTTTGAATTGCAGCACAGAGATCTTGGACTGGACTCTATGTTTTAATGAGCAGTGAACAGAACATCTGTGGAAAAATATTTCCCCCACTGACAGAAGTACATTATTCTTAAGATCGAAGCTAATGTATTGTGATTTTGTAAGCTATAGCTCTATCATGACCATTTTACATGTCCATGCACAGCAAAGGAATCAAGAAAACTTAAACATGGTTGAAACAGGCTGTGCTGAGCCAGAAGTTCACTCAACACCTTGTCACTCATATCCCTGCCAGTTTATATTAATTGAGCTCTGATTGAAAAACAAGCAGTTGGAAGAGGAGGCAAATTAACTGAGTGACAATACAGCTGAGAGGCTAATAGGGTTGAAGTATCCTCAGCAGCTAGACAGACAGAGGGGAAGGGAGTAGGGTGCCTGAAAGAAGGAACAGGCAGATAGGACTGGTTGCTGTTTGTACTACTAGTGTACCCTTCCCCAGAAAGCAAGTGAGGAAGCTGGCTAGTGATTGTAAATGTAATATATAATAGAGCACAGTGGTGGTTAAGAAGACCTGGCGTGGCTGTGGTCAGTTACTGGGGCTGAAAAGGACACTCAGGAGACCTGTGACAATGGTGGAGAAAACCTATGTTCTAGGCAGTACAATCACCTATGCATAATTTATAGTAATCCGTGTTCTAAGCAATTTTGAACCATTCCATGGGATTAGAAAAATCACTGTGACATCTGAAAACAGAAACACCTACATAAATATTACAGTGAAATGGAAATCAGATATTTAAGGTACCTAAATGTGAGGTTCATAATTATATTACTGCTAGAGCTATTACTGATTGAAGCATGAAATGTTTTTTAAATGACTAATGGGCTAGGCTGGGGAGAATAACAAGGAGATTTTTGGCCTGCTGGTATCCAGGAATTGGTAGGAATTTGAGAGGCCAGCTGTTCTCAGACTGTGGTGTCTGGAGGCCTTCTTGGTGTTCCACAGAATTAAACAATTAGAGAACCAACAAATAGGTGGTAGAGCAGGAAGAGCTGGTCCCAGAGAAGACTGTTGTCTTGTGAGATGGCTCACAAAATGAAAAAGCTTGGGAATCATTCCAAAAGATTTTGGATTTTGCCCGTGAGTAACATTGAATTTGCTAGTGCAGCAAAAATGTTTTGTGTTTTGGTGTTAGTTTTTTGGGAGGCTAATGAACCAAAAAACAAAACAAAACCTCAGCTCTTTATCAAGCTTGTAGTTCATTTGGCTACAAAAATAAGCTCAACCTTGAGGCTAGCCCCCAGATGCTCTCAGTCTGCAACTGCCATCTGCACTGCTTACTCTAACTTGAATTTCTGCACAAGCCGTCACTGGAAAGCACACTATTGCTTCAGCCACAGCTTGTTTAATTATTCATAGGGAGCCACATTCTGCCACCTTTACACATGCTGACTAGCACATGCTCACTTGCATAGCTTCTGTGAAATCATGATACTACTCAGCGCATGCGGAGGCAGAAGCCAAGCTCCTAAATGATACCTACCAGAATAGAACAGTGACATACACAGGACCCAGTGGTACTGAGGAATTTAGAGGTAATACAATGAACCACAATGACATAAATAGGTAATAACGGGACACAATACACTTCAAATACCATTTCACCGTAAAAGTAGATTTGCTTTTGATTCAGCTCTCCTAAAACATGGAAGTTAAGAAATCCTGCAATATTTAAAACAAAGAAATATGATGTTACAATGTGTAAGAAAAGATGTTTAGAAGTACCTCAGCCACATAGCTAATAGCATCCTTCAGGTTGAGCTCATGGAAAATATTAAGAATCTGGTCTCTTGATTTTTGAGCAGACCTTCTCATTAGTACTTTACTGAGGATTTTCCGATCAAAACTGGACCACCTAGTGATTTAAACAAAGAATTTTAACAGCAGCAATCAATTTAAATGATAGTTAGCATTTTTAGTTTTGCTTGAACAGCTGTTCCTTTGAGTTAAGCATTTTTATACTGTAACTCCTTGCTTAATGTTGTAGTTATGTTCCTGAAAAATGCGACTTTAAGCGAAACGATGTAAAGCGAATCCAATTTCCCCATAATAATTAATATAAATAGGGGGTGTTCCAGGGAATTTTTTTTCACCAAACGACTATGTAAGTTTTAAACAAACAATTTAATACTGTACGTAGCAATGATGATTGTGAAGCTTGGTTGAGGTGGTGAAGTCAGAGGGTGGGATATTTCCCAGGGAATGCCTTACTGTTAAATGATAAACTAGAACAGCTGAGCTCTCAAGGGTTAACACATTGTTGTTAATGTAGCCTCACACTCTACAAGGCAGCACAAATGGAGGGAGGGGAGACAGCATGGCAGACAGACATAGAGACACACGCCCTGTGTGTGAGAGAGATGCCCATTGCCCCTTTAAGTACACTGACCCCACTCTAAGTACATTTCCTTTTTAATTAGATCAGGAAGCTGAGACAGCTGCTGCTGCCAAAAAGCTCCATCTCATGTCCCCCCTGCTCTGTGGAGATGGGGTAAGGGGAGGGCAGGAGCAGGGAGGAGGGGGACACTCTGACTTTAGCACCCCTTCCCCCCCACCTTGTACAGCAAGCAGGAGGCTCCCAGGAGAAGCTCCAAGGCAGAAGGCAGGAGCAGCACAAGGCAGTGGGGGGAGGGACAGCTGAACTGCTGGCAATTGATAGCCTGCTGGGAAGCTGCTGCACAGGGAACTTAGGGGAGCAGGGAGCTGATGGGGGGCTGCTGGTCCACCCTGGTTCCAAGCTGTCATGGTATAAGTCCCCACTCTGAACCTTAGCGTCCAAAAATGGGGTACCAGCATGAATTCCCCTAAGCTTAATTACCAGCTTAGATCTGATAGGCTGCCACCAACCAGAACTTTCAGTGCCTGGTACACTCTGGTCCCCCCAAAACCTTCCCAGGGGACCTCCAAGACCCAGGCCCCCTGGATCTTGACACAAGGAAAGTAAACCCTTTCCCCCACCATTGCCTCTCCCGGGCTTTTCCTCCCTGGGTTACCCTGGAAGATCACTGTGATTCAAACTCCTTGAATCTTAAAACAGAGAGGAATGCACCTTCTCCCCTCCTCTTTTCCCCTCCCCTTTCTCTCCCTTTCTCCCACCAATTCCCTGGTGAGTACAGACTCAATTCCCTTGAGCCTTAACAAAGTGAAAAAATCAATCAGGTCTTAAAAGAAAAGCTTTTAATAAAAGAAAGAAAAAAATAAAAGTTGTTTCTGTAATCAAGATGGTAAATGTTACAGGGTCTTTCAGTTTATAGACACTAGAGAGAATCCTCCCCCCAGCATACATACAAATTAAAATCCTACCAGCAAAATACACATTAAAATTCTACCAGCCAGATATACATTTGCAAAAATAAAGAAGAAAACAATCAAAAAGAATAAACAGCCTTTCTACTTGTACTTACTATTTGAACAGAAAATTAGAGAGTCTGTAGGTATGTCTGGTCACTCTCAGATCCCAGAGAGAACAACAGACAAAGAAAAACACACAAAACAAAGACTTCCCTCCACCGAGATTTTTAAAGTATCTTGTCTCCTGATTGGTCCTCTGGTCGGGTGTTCCAGGTTCACTGTTTGTTAACCCCTTACAGGTAAAAGAGACATTAACCCTTAACTATCTGTCTATGACACAAGCCCCCACCAGCTCCAACAGGCTGCTCTTTCTGCAAGCAATGGACAAAGCAGGCAGCTGACAAACAATGTTAGAAGGGAGCATTGTGCAACTTTAAATGAGCATGTTCCCCAATTGATCAGCAATGTAACAACAAAACAACATTAACCGGGACAACTTTAAGTGAGGAGTTACTGTACACCTTATCGGATAATAAACACAGGGAAATATGTTTTGTTGCTTTATTTCTGTAAATAACAGTTAAAGTACATTTGTAAAAGCCTTATATGGAGTTACACAATTCACAACTATCTTTTGAGAGGTGCAAACACCAGGCACAGCTGCTGCAGAACAACAGCAATAAGAGGTTTGTGATTAGAGTATACAAAATGGTTCTAGTTTCAAAATCAATAGGACATACCATACACTAGGGAATAATGCCATTTTATTTTTCTACTTCTGACTATTCGATTGTATCTTTAAGAGCCTTTAGGAACCCTCACAGTAAAAGTTTAAAAATCTCTTTCCTTCTATGTAAAAGAGCTTACCTTCAGTAATAGATGATTTTTTTACCCAATGTCTTGTAGGTTGGCCCCACTGAGAAGCCCCTGCATGCCCCAGTCAATTATTCTCAGATATTGAGGTGGTGCCTGTTCTCAGTAACTTTGAGATTGCATTATTCAGGAGATCTTGGTCACCAAAGTGAATAGTCAGCCAAGTATCTAGGTTAGGTCGGGCCTTTCCTTCTTTTCCAGGGAGCCCCCCTCCTACATTGAAGTAGTTAGGATCTGTCTGGCCTGTGACTTTAAAAAGCTTCATCACCATCACAGCCAACACGCCACATCTGAGGAAATGTCCTCTTATTTCCTCATCATCGGAAATTCCTTCCCAATACCCAAACCCAGAACAGGATTCCTGCTTACCCAAGGGAAAATGACTTCTCATTAACATGTCATTGTAGTAACAAACAGAAATCTCTCTTTACTCTGCTACACTAAGAAGCGTTAAATGTTATCTTAGGTGTACAAATGTCATCTATTATGGTGGAACAAACCATAATTGGTGACATTTGTACAGATTCCAGGGTTTCCAGATTCCCTCAGAAGCTGGTTTGAACAACGCTCTGCTCAAACTTCTGGTCTCTCCAAGCTCTCTATTTCAGCCCTACTGCTGCAGTGCTACACTGAACAGAGGGGAAAGAGAGAGTTTGCTTTAAGCCCATGGCTGAAAGAGTTTCCCATCCTCAAGTAGCGCTATAAGAAACTACATTTCCAGGTTTATATAGTGTTTTCCCTTTTATTCTCCTTCCCTGCTCTAGTTCTCAAAGTCTGCCCATCACCATGGTTGCTGAGCACTTCCATTATAATCCATTCTATATCATTCAAATGAAATTGTGAAAATATTTGGAAGCTGAAGAACTTATTGTCCAAGGAGGTAACATTTGTGTATTTCAATTTGGAACAGATTAACATCCTTTCCCATACACACAAATATGGTTCCTAAAGTTGGCATAAGAGGGGCTAAAATTCAGTTCAAATCCTGTGCAAATGGCCACCTCTCAAATAATTCTACATGGGCACAGATCCCTAGATACGGATGATGACATTAGCAGAGGCCTAATCCCAGGCCTTAGTTGTGACACTGAAAAGGTTCCATTGGTGGGAGATGGACAGTCCCCAAAATCCACGGGGAATTATCAACCGGTTAAAGTGTTATAAACTGAAAAGATGGTGGTAACATCCCAGACATTTCACTTGGACAGCCTGAAAGACTTAAAAGTCATAGTTTACAAAAGGGATTTTCTATCTAAAATAAACAAAATTGGCTCTCCAGGAAATGATTATTGAAGCAGAGGAAGGCAAAGGTGTTTAATCTGTGAATTGCCATTAAAGTCTTTCTCACAGTGATGAAATCAATGAAAATAGCCAGTGTAGTTTCATTTTCCAAGATGAACAGAATGCAAAAATGTAAACAAACTGGATCAATGTTGAGAAGTATATTAGAATTTTAAAAAATCTTCCTGTTGAATATTCTAAATGGTTACTAACTGCACAGGTAATGCACATTTTTGCAACAATGTGGTTTTTATCTAGTGTGATTAACTCCAGAAAGTCAGCGAGTGGGAAGTGAGGGGTGGACCAGGGGGAAGGGCCCAGTGTCACCCAAGCTGTCTCCATTCAGTTATTCCCTAAATACCCATTTCGCTCATCAAACAGATGTCAGCAAAGCTACCACTATGTTAATACATTGCCATTTCCTTAAATATCCCAGATCAGTAAAATAAGGGCAGGTAACACTACTTACTTGTCTCGCAGATAATTATGTCCTATTTGTCCAGATATGTCTTCAACAGCAGAAAGAATGTGATCAAAAGCCTATCAAAAAGGAACATAAAATAAATATTGTGTGGAAGTTAAGGGCACTGCTATTAAATAGCTTAATTCATATGGGGTCAGATTCGGTGTCTATCCAGATCAATGTTATAAATACTAGTGGAATTACTTCCTGTTTACATGAGTGTGCTGAGATTAGCATCTCATTTTCCTACAGATCCAGGCCCTTATTCTCCTCTCATACCAGTTCTATCATAGTGCTATCCAATGACTACTCCTGATTTACCCAAATCTAAGTAAGTGGAGAATCAGACCCCATTTTGTCAACTCTCACTTTTATTGCCCCTTCATCCTAACCCCACTTTTGGATCTCCTTCCTTTTTGCTTTCAGAAGTGCATGAGCCATTTGTCTTTTCTAAATCAGCTGAAGGTTTCTCTCTTGTTGTTTCTAGCTCCTTGTCATACTCTTTGAGAATGAACATTTCCCTCAGTGTAGTGTGAGTACCAATCCTCTCTTATTATCACTGTAAAACACTCAACACCTTGGGTAAATCTTTGTCCTCAGTTGTTCCTTATTTACACTGGTGTAACTCCACTCTGCAGTATTACTCCCACTCAGATTTACACCAGCATAATTGAGAGCAGAATCTGACTTTTCGTTTCTATACCTTTTTAATCTTTACTCTGAAAAGCTAACTGATTTCTTGGAGGTCTACAGCATGACAGGGTTAGATTAGTGTACACCGTGACTGATGCACTTGATCAGCATTACTATTGAATATAATATATGCATGATGCTCAAGATCACCTCATCAGATCTATACAGCAGAGAGTTAGGGATGTACAAAATAAGGTATGATAAGTCAGGTACCTCGCTACCACTGGTTGGGAATGTACACTACGCTATCTTGAGAGTGATGCATTGGGTGCCCTTCCTAGGAGCTCCTGGAGGCATTGTGTTTCCCTGAGACACAATCCCTACTGGAACTCACACTGCAGTGGAGCAGCATTGCACTGCATCTAAAGAAGGGCTATGGCTAATGCCATAACGTAGCCCTCAACTTGTCACTCACACACCAAAGGTACTTCACAAATACATAGCTGGAAGGTATGACTTTATGTGGCGGGAAACTCTGAAAGAGCAAAATATATAGGGTACTTCTGGATGTTTTGTATTCTTTTCCTTCTCTGCCATGAGTATTTTGTAAGCTTTCCTCTCATCTCTCTTGAAGACAAACACTATCTCAGCTGACAAGCAAGAGTGTGCTCAACATCAGATGTATTCAGTAGCATTAGAACTGGAGTCCACTGAAACTTAAGGATCCAGCAGGGGGCCACAGTGGTATATGCAGGACCAGACTAAGGTTTCCAAAGAGGCAGAGGTGAATGGGACACACCTCTCAGACTTGGCACTCTGTCTAAATGAAAAAACTTAAGGCCACATCAAAAGTTCTTGTTTTCACTAAATTTTCAGACACAGGTAAGTACTGAGTTTGTGAATTGAACTGTTAACATGCTTAACTGGTTACCTTTCCCTCGTGTATGACTTATCCACTGTTGCAATGAAAAGTTGGTGCGAGTTACTAATTCACACTAGGTAACTTCTAGTTTTAAAACTATCAGAACGATGCAGATTGGCCGTATTCATTATTGGGTTCAACTGGGTGACATTTATGGCCTGTGTTATACAGGTTAGATTAGATGATCTAATGGTCCCTTCTGACCTTGAGCGCTAGGAAAATATTCAGTACAGGAAGGAGTTATGTAAAAAGTGTATTAGGACCTTCTCCTAAAGGTGAATTTCAAGAGATCTGAAGGTGAAGAATCTTTAAAATTCTAGGACTGCAAAGGTGCAAGACATATGGGGTGTGAAGAGCATTCGGTCTTGATTAGAAACCTGTCTGTGCCAATTTGTAAATTAGCACTTACGCTGGACTATATGCTACTGTTTATGTAATATGCAAGCTATATGTTCTCTTAATTGCTTACCCGCTAATTGTCCCTTAAACTCTTAATATTGGTTTATCTGTGTAAGTTTTGTCTTTACAGTAAACTTATTTTCATATGCTTCAACTGACCTGCCCAAAATCAAGCCCCTATGTCCCAACCACTAATTCTTCCACATGAACAGTATGGGCACTATTGCCCCACAAGGCTGAGCAGGTTGTCTCCCATTCCCAGAGGGTTTAGGAAGTAAAAAACGTAGCCAGTTGGGAATCCCGCCAAGCAATGTGAAAAGTGACCAGAAAACAACTGGGCAAGCCAGTTCATTATTTATAGAGCTGATAAAAATTACTATGATCTTGAAGTATCACAGGGGTAGCTATGTTAGTCTGGATCTGTAAAAGCAGCAAAGAGTCCTGTGGCACCTTATAGACATGCATCTGATGAAGTGGGTATTCACCCATGAAAGCTCATGCTCCAATACGTCTGTTAGTCTATAAGGTGCCACAGACTCTTTGATCTTGAAATTAGTTTTTGTCAAAAGGGGAAATCATTTCATGAAATTTCTTTCCTGGTTTTTGATCAGCTCTAGTCATTTCTATTGGAATCACAACCCCCCCTGATATTGCTATTACAATCTTACTCTGCCATGGAGTTTCTCATTCAGTTTGGGCTCTCTGTGCTCACTTTTCTTCACTTTTAGCCACTGTACCAAAGGCTTGATTGTCAAACCCTAGATAACAAGACATTAATAAAAATTTTAAAATCATCTTACAAAGAATATAAATCTACTCTCAATCTGTTCTGAAAAGCTGACGTGTTAAGAACATTATAACCTATCTGAGATGGATCCCTAGCTGGTGTCAGTCACCTTAGTTCCACTTAAGCAAATGTTGATTTATTTATCCAGAAATTGTGATTTCATGTAGAATTATGTATTTTCCATTCCTTTTTTATACCCTTTAAAAACATGCATCAGAGGGCATATGGTAAAGCAGTTTAATATTTGTAATTACCAGTAAAAAGTCTGCTTCCCTTGGTTATTCAACTGAGGGAAGGATACCAATTCAAATATTAACCTGAGCGCAATTAATACACTGCAGTTGTTAAGGCTGAACATTTTTTAGCACACAGCAAATTGTGTTTTGTCCCCTGTGGTGCCACGTGAAAACATAAAATGGGATCTTTGCTACTAAAATTACAAAGCCAATTATGTTTTTGGCTCACTGAAACAGTATCTCACCTACAGCTGAGAACTGCTTTAAATGGAGGGGCACGTCCATACCTTTTGGACCTCCTCCTCCTCTTTTTAAGAAGCAGAAGCAAGTAATTCAATTACCTGGAATATAACGGTAAAGAACACAACAATGATAGTTGTGCTGACAAATAGGTTTTTCTCTTTCACTTTTTTCTCATCCAGAAGTGCAACTAGAGCAAAAGCAACAGCTCCCCGTAGTCCACCATACGACATTACCACTTGGTCTATTATTTCCAGCTGGACCACTCTGTAATGGTTTAGAACCCATGTCTGTATCACGACACCTATAAAAACAAAAGTCACAGGCTCACTGAAGTGTCACAGAAATGGATTAACCATCTTCCTTTAAAAACAAACTCTCTGTTACATTCATTACTCTCTTCCTTTCAGTAGGTTCTAAGGTCTTGCATCCTTGTGACCGTCCCCCTAGTGTCCAACCAAAGGAAATGGATGCAGCTCTCTCCAGCAATCAGCATCGCTGCTCTGAGTGTTGACCAGAAGGGTTAATTCAGGAGTGACATCCCTGCAGTGTGGAACACTGGGCGAAATTCTGGCCCCACTGGGTATAGGGTGACCAGATGTCCCAGTTTTATAGGGACAGTCCTAATATTTGGGACTTTTTTCTTATATGGGCACCTATCACATCCCACTCCCGTCCTGATTTTTCACACTTTCTATCTGGTCCCCCTAACTGGGTATGTCTACACAGCAAAGAAAAACCGGCAGCTGACTCAGAGTCACAGGGTCACAGGGCTCAGGCTGTGGCACTGTTTCATTGCTGTGTAGACCTCAGGGCTCTGGCTGGAGTCTGAGCTCTGGGACCCTCCCATCCCTCTCATAACCATTAAAACTCCCAGTGACTTCAGTGGGGCCAAGATTTCAACCTATATCTCTTCAGCTCTCACTGCCACAATGCGTAAGGACCCCATTTTACACACCTTGATTGCAACACAATGCACTACTATTATATCAGGCTGGCCTCCTGGGTGGTGCTGTTTGAAATGTAACAGAGGAAGAAGAGTAGAGCCGACTTTCCAGTGCAGTAAGAAATGGTTTATGACTTTTTACTCTGTTATTTTCAAGAAGACAGTGATGCTATAACAGTGTTGATTTCAGGAGGCAATGTGATCCCATTAACATGTCATACTGCAGATTTTTTGCGTCTCGGGGGCTAAACTGTGGCATTACACCAGCACTCTACATTGGGGTCCTTGCAGAGATGTATCCCTCTGCAAGAGACTGGGGTGGGGACTTGCAGATCAAGAAGGTACAATGCCTCATGGAGCTTCCAGCTGTGCAGAGGCACTGAGTGCTGCATCATCCCATATAGGGGTGCACTCACTATGTGCTCCTTCTGTGGCAGGACAGGCATCCCTCTCCTTCAGTCCATTTCTCCCCAGGAGTAGTCCCTGTGCTCAGGAGTGAAGATTGTGCACCTCGCCTGGTGGTGGGAGGGATCTTTGTAAAGAAATTCAGGTCACCACTGCGGTTTCTCCAGGAGAACATGAGCTGTAATTATGTAAGGCCTGACATCACCATATCTCCAGCGTTTTTAATCAACCGTCTAGTTTAATTATTTCACTGACACTTATTGTCATTGTTGATACTTGTAAATGTTATTTTGGCTATTGATGATGACTCATACTGGAGCCCCTGTGTATATTCCATCAATACAGCAACACCATTAGTTACCCAGGATTATGTCAAAAATGCTAACAGTCAAGGATGTAACAGTTTATTGAAGTGGCACACAACCCCGGTGGTTGCTGGGAGGGGTAGTTAATTAGACTCTATCAGTTTGCTATGCAGAATGCTGTCTGGAAGGACATAGGGTTAGACCCTCCACTCATGCGGCAGGAGGCTCAAACCAAAAAGGCAAGAGCAGCCATCTAACTATAGGGTTTTATTTGTATTTTCTTTGAACTTGAGTACTGAAGCCTTCACAAGCCAAGTGTCAATTCTTTCCTGGGTGTCAGTGTATGTGAATGTGCGCGTGAACATTCCGCTCAAGGAGTACTTCATCATATTACATGGCTGTCTTTTTTTGCTACTTAACAAAGCAATGGTTAAATAGTACTGACTTGAATATAAGCGACACCCTAGCAAATTCGTATTCATTATTTGGAATTTGACATATTTGAAAGTGAATCACTTATATAGTGCCAATAACATGACAGCTAATCCCTGCTATTTTGCAATACAGCAAATGGGTGCAGTAGCACTGCCTCTCGCTCTTTGTTTCTCACCAGCCGTTGGAAATCACTTGCACCGTATACCAGTGAACATGAGCTATAATTGTGTTGGGCCTTACATCACCATGTCTCAAGCTTGAAGCCAAGCATAAAAGTAGCTCACTATAATCTCTTAATTATAGAATAAAAAAAGCTAAGGGAAGAGGGAGGAGTAAAGAGATGGTTAAAGTGCAAGACTTTTGTTTAGGTAGAAGTTGTAGCATAAAGTCCGTTCGACCCAGAGATTTGCGAGTGCCAGCAAAATCCAGGAAATTCGTCCTTGGGTGACTCAGATGTGCCACCTGACACATCTGATTAAAACAGTCTATGATTTCAGCAAATAATGAAGCTTACAAAAGAATCTATTCTCCTACCCACCATCAGTTGTAATAACTTCAGTTGAGATTACTGAGAACTATGGGTGCATATCAAAAAGCACAAGCCCCTAAATGCCATGATCCCATATAGCATGAAAATGTGTTTTGCATCAACACTGCAAAAACTGAATGACAGTTTTTCTTACCAATGACTCTGTACACTGAGATGAAGACCAAAGTCAATAGTATAAAAGCTGTGTTCCACGTCCAGATGTCTGGATTTACAGCTGAAATGCCCAGGAACATGAATATGATAGTCTCACATCCACTTGCCAACATTTTCATGGTGTATCTCACGGTGGTAGAAGACTGATCACAAATATTAGCCTTGACGTATTTTTGACAGCAGACACCACAGAAAGTTATCCTGAAAAGAAACCCATCATTTCTTTGAATAATAATATTTGTTGCAACATATTTATTTCTCTACTTTAGTTGCCATACAGGGAAAAAAAGCTTCCATCTGGTATTCTTTAAATAAATAAATGCATTTAAGTGAATACTGTAGAAGAAAACATACCACAAAGACCCACCCCCTAAGATAATGTTTAATTAGATCATACAAAACTCCAGCTGCCTCTGCCTTTCAACTTTCCATACTATTTCACAGTCAATACTTTAAGGTTACACTAGATATAAACCTATGTTGACATTTGCAGTAGATTTTTCAGATCTTGAAAATACTGACTATGGTGTTGCTCTGGTTGAGAGCCTGTGAAACAGTAGAGGCTAATAACAACTGAAAGTGGATAGGCAAAACTGAGATGGAAGGTATGCTCAGAACCAACAAACAGCAGTGGGGAAAGATCACACTGGGATTCTACACAGGGCAGGCAAGTTTGCTCTGCCTGTCCTGACACCTAGTTAGCTGATAACCGGGGAATTGGCCATGTGGAGAAAATTTAAAAGAATAATATAATATTTGATAGTTTAAAATCTGCAAGTAGAGAGCGCAGCTTGTCAGAGCAATACTCTCCTTTGTCTCATACTTTAGAAAATGTTTGTGTTAATCACAAATTCTGGGGCAGAATGAAAATTTGAATTTCTATGCAGTCACAATCAAAGCACTAGCATTCATATATGGGACCAACAAATAAGTATATTCTACAATAAGGGCCCTCATGCTGCAAAGCGGACCCTGGAAACCTCACTCCTTTTCAAGGCTGTATTTGAGATCTGAAACCCATTGCTTATTTATGACCACGATTTTAAAAACAGGTCTTTTGTTTTTTATGTGTAGTATTCTCTAGTTTTCCTCTATGCTTTAAACCTAACATTTAATTGATTTTAAAAACCACACTCCATCTCCAGCACTGCCGGGGAGAACAATAAAATAAAAGACTTACGCAAGGATGGCAGAAAGAGAAAGCATCTCTGCTGTGAGGTAGGACAGGTATGAGATCACAAACACAAATCCAGGTTCAATGATTCTGACATGCTTGGTGAAGCGAGTGACCAAGGAGAGCAGGAACGCAAAGACAATGCCAACAAATGTTCCACCCAGGCTCACCACAAAGAAAGACACTGAAACAAGGACAAATGCAAATTATACTGATTTTAAAAGAAATTCATACCTTCTAACTGGCTTAATTATTACTGGCTTTCCTATCAAATGATTAACGATGTTGGGGGATGGTACTAGAACCCCATCTTTCTGAGACATAATTCAGCTACCTAAAAAAAAACCCCAAACACAAATTTATCACTTTTGAATGCTTTGTATGTATATGGAATTCTCAAGGAAATTCAGGGAAACAGGAGGTTTTATTGTTAGAGGTCACCATAATGAGACTGCTCAAAATCCAAGAGTTTTCCCTAAACAAATTTCCTCATTACGCCATAAAGACAAATTTTTCCCAGACCACATACAAAATTATATGCCTGGATCACCATTAACACAGTGGTACATAAAATAATATGTTTCCCTATGCTTAGAATGCGAAAGAACATTAGACAAAGAACATCTTAGACAACATTGCTTGGTAACCATTGTCAAATCCTGATTACTTAAAACAGATGGGGAATATATATATCTATATAACCCTTTAACTACAATGCTGCAGCTACAAAAGTCCTCCTACTAGAGGAAAGGAGTGGGTTAGAGCCAGGGCCATGCCTAACCATTTGGGTGCCCTACGCAGCACCCCCGCGGGGCAAGGGGGCATGTGGGGCCCAGGCCTCCACCAACCCAGAGTCTGGGAGACAGGAGGTATGGGGGGGCCACTTTTTGGGGGGCCACAGGCCCAGAGTGGCCCAGGGGATTGGCAGGGGGCGGGAGCAGCCCGCTCCGCATCCCTTTCCCCGGCCCCAGCCGTGTCGCTTGGGGGAAGGGGCTTGGGGAAAGGGATAGGCCACCACTCACCAGCAGCGGCAGGAAGCAGAGCAGCCCAGCTCCAGCCCGCTCTCCTCTGCTAGCTCCCAGTTGTGGTGCTCTGCTTCCCACCACCAGTGAGAGCCGGGGGCGGTCCTTTCCCCAACCCAAGCGACATGGCTGGGGCCAGGACAAGGGAAGCAGAGCGGGCTGGGGCCACCTCTCTCTGCTTCCTGCTGCCGGTGAGTGCAGGGGGCGATCCTTTCCCCAACCCCTGCACTCACTGGCAGCGGGAAGCGGAGTGTCATGGTTGAGAGATGGCAGAGCAGAGCGGGCTGTGGATGGGTTGCTGTGCTTCCCACCCCTGTTGATGAGTGCGGGGTTGCTGGGGGAAGAGGTGGAATGGGGGCAGGCCAGGGGCAGAGCAAGGGGGAAGGGTAAGAGGCAGGGCCAAGGGAATTGTCTGGGGCCCCAACCCCCATAGGGACAGCCCTGCCCCTTGCAGGGGGGGCTGGCCAAAAGATGGGGCTGGTTGCTGGGACTGGTGTTCCCGCGTACGCAGCACGCAGCTGCCTAGGGCACCACCCTACACAGCTGCACAGGAAAATTCTTCTGCTAGAGTTCTCAAATATTGAGGAGGTACAAGTGTGGGTTTCTTCTTCTGGGGTGTGCTGCAGAACCTCAGGGTTAGAGATGGAAGGAAAAGGGTCTGTAAAGGTGTAGTGGGACAGTTTCCCCACACCAGGAAGAGGAAGTGTTAAAGAAGGCCAGAGGGAGCCTGTGCAGAAGCCTCCAATTAGAGGAGGGCTTACTAAGCGAGCCAATTGGGAGGTGGCTTGTTGCAGTGGCCAAGCAGGGCCAGCAGGGGCCATATATAAAGGGCTGCTCAATGAAGCAGAGTGAGTCTCTGCCTGTCCTGCTAGGGAGAAGGACTGGCTGCCTAGGAACACCATGGCTAGAGCAGTGCTGGACAGGGTAGCAGAGCAGAAGGAGCTTCTGGCTGATCACTGCCAGACTGAGGCCCTGGAGGAAGGGCAGTTAAGGTGCTAGGGCTGCCCCCACTTGCCCTGAGGGAAGTGGCCAACACAGACTGTAGTTTGCCCCTGGAGCAAGGGACTAGACTGGTGACTGTAGCAGGCCACCAAGGCAAGTGGCTGGACTATAGACTGCCTGTTCCCCCAAAAGTGGGAGAAACAGTGGAGTGGGGCACAGCGAGTGAGATACCACCAGAAGAGGGCGCCCTGTGGAAGGACTTGAGCTAATTCCAGAATGGCCAGCAGGAGGTGCTGCAGTGGTGGGTCGCACACTGCTACAAAAGGTCATAAGATAACAGGATTACAATGATTTATTATTACAATCCTGCAGACTTTTATCGATGATTAACATATAATTAAATTCTACGCACCAATGCCTTTTACGCAGTCCACCCCAGTCACGTTATCAGCTCCCATTGCAACGAAAGAATCAAACACATTGTACAGCACCTAAAAAGAAAAGTAACTTCTCTTAGCATCTATTCCTGAATCAAGCCAATTCAAATAATCACATGTATGGGTCTGGTAAATCCTGAAATTCTGTCAGACTGAGGTAAAAAAATCCATCTATTTGAAACAGCAAACTGTTTGGAGAATACATAATCAAATAGGAAGAGACCAAAATATGATAAAAATGAAATCTGTAGCATATATCTAGCTGAAAAACCGGCTGTTTTGTCTGCCTGTGTGTCCAAGCGTCTTCCATAGAGCCTATCACTGTAGCAGCTAAGTGCTTGATGAAAGTTTTTTTAAAGAAGGTATCGATAGTAAAGAAAGATGAAGAAAAGTGAGAATCATGATAAATGGATTATAATTATCATTTTAGCACAGAGGGTGATTTGTGGGTTAAAAAAAAAATATTTTAGGTTTTGTGCATCCAAAAGGGAGTGGATAGACAAAATAAATCACCAAGAAATTAAAACAAAATAATTTGATTATCAAATCATCTCTTCGATGTTGTGTTTATTTAATTAAAATGTACGCTGGAGAATTCTACTTTGGTAAGCACCAAATAGGTCTCTGGGCAAAAATTAAACACCGTGCTTTGGAAATTGAGGATAATATTTTGGGAATTATGATAACACTTTCATTGCTACAGGAATGGGGCTAGTGAGGAGATGTTACAGAAATAACTTGAGTTAGCTAGGCTGTATTGTAAGTCTCTTATTCTTCTACATTGTTGTCCTCAGAGATATTTATAGATCTCCAACTGCTCACCACAGTATTGCAACCCCAAGTATTCAAAAATCATGAGATTTTTAAAAACAATTCATTTTAAGTTCTGTTTATATGCTTTTTGGTTTCTGGGGCTTTACAAAGCACGGGGGTCACTTTTCCCTGAAACCATCAGGTCGAGAAACATTTTAAAAAATGAAAGTTGAGATTCCTTTGGGATTCTCTGGATTCCCAGAGCTAAGGCTTTAAGAAAAAAAAAACCCACATTGCAAGACTCGCAATAAAATCAGAAGAGCTGGTAACACTGCAACTTTTGTTATCTGATAAATGAATGTCACTGAGAAGCAACATTGTCAGTAATGACCGTGGAAGCAATTAGATAAATAGTAATGACAGTTGGAAAGGCCAAGATGACATAAACAAAGAAGGTATGTGAAAGGTGTACATAGATTAAGAGCGTATGCAAAATTGGACAAAATGAATACAAGCAGCTCAAAGAACTAGCAGAGGATAGCCCAAAACCTCGGGAAATAAATTTAGTAAATCATGATAGTCATCATGGCTAGTAATGGCAAATAAAGTATTTCCACCAGAAACCGCATTTTAAGAGTTATATTTATCCAACCAGGGAATAGGAATATACAATGCGACCTGCTTGCCCTCTTCACATTCAGATAATACTTGCAACAAAATGTCTGCAAACAAGCTAGTAGAACTTGTGTGTGGTAGCTGACACGTGAACAGATAGCCACAGACAACAGGCTACTTTATTCCATGGTGGATATATTAGTTCAGAATAAACACTCCAGAATTGGAGTGACTCATGGATATGAAATCCTCTTACCACAGTTACAGCATCGTTCAGCAGAGATTCTCCAAAAACAATAATAAACAGAACTTCGTTGACATGAACTTCTTCAAACACGGCCAGAACAGCCACAGGATCCACAGCAGCTATCAGACTGCCAAACAGAAGAAAGTCCAGCAGCCCAATGTCGAGCTGGCCTATGAAAACAAAACAAAAACTTACAGATATGTAAAACCACCAGCAAGATGAATCTCCGTATGGTCCTGAAGGAACCAGATCCAGTTAGTAGCACACTCTTTACATAACAGGCCAAATTCTGCTCTCACTTACTTAGAATCAGTTCAAGGGAGTTACACCTATGTAATTAAGTGCAGAATTTGTCCTCAAAGCACATTTCTGGACTCCTTATTCAGACAAAACTCCCATTGAAGCAAAAGTGAATTTTGTGTGAGTAAGCAGCACACGGTTGGGCACTCTCAAGAAAATTGATTATGGTATCAGACTAACTCAACATTTATTTCAATATTTTTGTTCTCATCTAGGAAATTAACTTCATTTAGTTCTTCTATAAAAGCACTTTAATTTCATGCTGAACAAAGGTTCCAGATTGGTAGTCCTGGAAGCAGATAGCCTCTGAGTATATCCACAGGACAGGGAACAGTAATGCAAGCATCTCAAACTGGAAGGTCGGCAGAATATAGGAGACCCTTAGAAATTACAAATACATGCATTTTAAAATGAAATATTTAAAAATAATTTCCTCCTTCACTTACTTGCCAAGCCGTGAGGCCACGGGTTTATTGATGATGTCACTAGCACTTCATCCATGCAGGGAGCCAAGTCATGTTTAATGACTCACTGTTTAAAAAGCCAAGTCGCCTGCTAGCCTAGAGAGACTGGAAATGTTGCCCAGGCAAGCGGACTGACAAGCAATTGGTTCCTTCCCTGCAGAGCAAGGAAGACCAAAGGAGCAGAGCAACCCTGGTCCTTCATAGGAGGTAAGGAGGTGGCCAGGAAGCAGAGGAGCCCCCTGAAGTGCTTCTCTTTCTCAGAAGGGGAGGGAGAGGCAGAGTGTGGAGTGGCAGAGCAACTGCTCTTTGCAGATGGCAGGAGAGGAGCAGGAAAAAAGTGTGGCACATGCACTTTTCCTTAAAGAGGAAGGGAGAGGTGCAGAGAAGCAGACATTCCTGCTAAAGGTCTCCTGGCACATCTCAGAACCCTGCAGCTCCAGAGAAGTTGTACAAACAGGTATGGAGTCCCATTCATTTATCTGGGGCTCAGAATTCGTTAATGGGCAGTGGAAGGCACCTGAATTAATTAATGGGAGTCAGGCAGGGGGCAGTATTTATAAACTACAGGGAGTTCAAAATTCATGAAGGGTGGGGGAAGCAGGGCAGAGCCCAGAATCCATTTATTGAAAGGGATGGTGCAGAGCCCCATTTTATTAATTGGTGTACATGTGCACCAGAAGTTATTTGCTTTGAGGTGAAGGGGACAGAACTGATGTATTGGTTAGAACATAAGAACCTAAGAACACCCGTACCGGGTCAGACCAAAGGTCCATCTAGCCCAGTATCTGTCTACCGACAGTGGCCAATGCCAAGTGCCCCAGAGGGAGTGGACCTAACAGGCAATGATAAAGTGATCTTTCTCCTGCCATCCATCTCTATCCTCTGACAAACAGAGGATAGGGACATTATTCCTTACCCATCCTGGCTAATAGCCATGTATAGACTTAACCACCATGAATTTATCCAGTTCTCTTTTAAACGCTGTTATAGTCCTAGCCTTCACAACCTCCTCAGGCAAGGAGTTCCACAAGTTGACTGTGTGCTGTGTGAAGAACTTTCTTTTATTTGTTTTAAACTCTGCTGACCCTAATTCATTTGAATGGCCCTAGTCTTATATTATGGGATATAAGAAATAATAAAGTTCTTATCTCACCCTTTCTTCTCACATCACTCATGATTTTATATACCTCTATCATATCCCCCCTTAGTCTCCTCTTTTCCAAGCTGAAGAGTCCTAGCCTCTTTAATCTTTCCTCATATGGGACCTTCTCCAAACCCCTAAACATTTTAGTTGCCCTTTACTGAACCTTTTCTAGTGCCAGTGTATCTTTTTTGAGGTGAGGAGACCACATCTATACATAGTATTCGAAATGTAGGCGTACCATGGATTTATGGATTTAGGAATGGATGGTTTGGGAATAACAGTTTGGTAATGAACATTGAAGAGCTGTGGCCTTGGTATGGCATTGTTTGCAGCATGGCAGTGTGGGCACACTTCCCCCAAGCTCATAGGGTCTCTCCTTTTGGTGAGTATGTGTGGAGGTAACTTTTCAAGTCCAGAGTACTTAGGGATTGGCAGGTAAGTGAATGAGGAACTGACTTTCAAATGTTTGTTACAAAATTCATGGAGCTATTCATCCACGAGGAGGACCCAAAATTGGAGGCTGGGTAGAGTACCAGACACAACCCTCCCCCATCTGGCAGCAGCAAATAAGATGAGAGTGGAATAGAGACCATCTCTCCGTACCATCACCAACAAGCAGGATAATATCATTTTCTGCAAAGCTGACAAGGATTACAGGAACAGAGACATTCCTGGTTTTCAGAAGCACATAGTTGCTCTATTTATTTATAAAACGGAAACAATCATCTTAATTCATGTTTATATAGAGTGGCGGTGAGCAGGGGAGGGGGCAGGTCACAGTCAGGTTTTTGGGGGGTGAGGGGGGCTTCAGTGATTGGGAAGCAGGGTGGCATCGGTGGAAAATATTTTCAGGCCGGGCAGAAAATTCTGAAGCTGGCCCTGCACCTGACTCCAAATAAGGATTCTGTAACATTCTTACCCTCCTTGCTGTGTTTAAGGAAGAGATAGCTCAATGGCAATAACTATGGATATCATGACGCTGTAAGACAAATGCCTTTAAAATGAATTGGCTCACCTACATCTCTTATCTGTTTTATATGTTACCAATTATGATTGCTGCTACATTCTTTAAGAACTTCCAAAAGCTAGTGAGCAAATACTGATGGGGAGGTTAGGGTACATCTATAACTATTACAAAATAGTGTCAAGAGAGGTGGGATTGCTAAACCTGAGTTTTACTTAGGTTACCAAACCTACCACCCATACCCTCTAATTCAATGCACTGCCACTAAAGAATTATAGAACAATTTTCACTCTGGACATTACCTGGAAGCTAGGACCTTGTCTACATTGCTAAACTTCATAACTGGAATTTATTAAGTGGGAATTCACTGTCCGTGTAGTTCCACCAGTAATACCAACAGTGTGAGTGCTAGTTTTATGACTGGGGGGGAATCAGTCAGCATGACTTGGGATTGGTTTTCCTTTTTTCCCTTGTGAATGTGTAAGGGTGACAGTGAACACTAGTTTAACATTTAAGTTATGTTTCTTCCAAATGACTTTTAAAGTAGCATTTCCTTTTCATTATTATTATTATTTTGATCTTCTTGCCTGTTCTATACTTTTCTTCTGCAAATTGTACAAGTTCTAACTAAGGATACTGAATATCATATTTAACAGGTGTTTCCACTCATTTAAACTGAAATCTATGTAATCCAGTTTAGGTGAACTGCTCTCATATTGGGAAATAGATCAGAGTTAATCAATTACTAGTTGCATGTGTCAACGGAGTTGGAAGAAATATAATCTGTTGCTTTTATCACAACTATGTCTTCAATGGATATACATCCATACATTCAGCGATATTAAACTTTCATCTTTGTTCGCCTGAATAACAAAATTTGAAGTAAAAACAAACAAAATAACAGCCCCGCAATACTCCTTGGCATCTACTCTCCAGAGGATGACATGAAAGGTAAAATCCTCAAACTGGCTCCAAGAACTAAGAAGAATCCCAGTACCCTTCCTCCCCCAGCAGCTGGAGTGGGAGAGCTGGGTTTCTCTGTAGGTACTGTACCCAGATTTCTCTCCCTTCTTATATATCAGCATGTGGCTACTAGATTTAATCCTTTGGTTAGCTGGTATCATGTAAGCATTTCAAGTCCTACTTATCTCTATTTGTGAGTGACATAGTTTGAATCAGGGACAAGCTTCTCTGGCCTTTTCCATAATGGCGATTAGAACTGAAAAAGGATCTAATAGGTCATGATACATCATCCTGTCAGCTAAATATGGTGCATACAGTGTATTATCTAGTTCTTTGTGCAGTCTCATTTCAAATGTTTTAAGCAATCAGGCCCATCCGTTTACAGATGACTGTGATGCATATGCTGTTGCAGGCTGTAGGATTGTCAAACCTATTCAACAGAAAGAGCTGAGTCCCATTTTTAACTGTGATTTAAGGGTTGTGGAATACATTTATGACTATGCAACCTACCCTCAGTCCACTGTGGAATTCCCATTGCTGTCAATGAGAGTTTGCAAAAGATAAAGGGGAAAATATGGCTTTATATTGTAACTCAGTTTTAGTTATTGTAGCTAGTTAAAATTTTTGAGCACATTTGGGGAGGGGCGGGGATTGGGAGGAAAGGTGCCGAAAATGGTCTTTTATTTAAAATAAACTTTTGTCTTAAGTGTTTCATTTTCCCCCAAATTTTCCATATTTTCAATTGCTTTTGCAGAACATTTATCCCAATTTTTCTTTAACAAAGTCATTTTTATAACATTTTCAAAACAAATTTTGATTAAAGATGTCAGGACTCTTTTTATTTAACTGGTCTGTTACAAGCCCTGCAAAATGGAAATAATTTTGACATTTCAAAATGTTGAATGATTTGTAAAAAATTACTTGTTCTAGTTATCATCGTATTTTGTATTTAGTCATCATCTTATTGTCCCATTCAGCATCACTCACTGGGCAAATATTCTGACAAGTAAGACTACAACCACTTCTGCCCATTTTTTCACTTCCTTTCCCATCCTTCTTTTGCTTTTCTCTCTCTCTCTCTCTCTCTCTCTCTCTACTGTCTTTGGGTGCCGCTTCTGTTCATCCCTCAGCATTTCCTTCCTTGCAGCAGCTCCCCATTCCCACCTTGCTGTGGACTTAAATCCCATCCCCTTCACCATCCCAGCACCTACAATAAGCATCAATTAAAAATGAATTATGACATTTAAAGTATCATCATTACGCTTTATAGATAGTTACACCTCATTGAGGGTAATGGAGGGCAACAGGGTAATTCACAGCTCTTGAGTCAATGTTTCAAACTCAGAAAGAAAACACTGCCTGGGTGATGCTCTGTTCACATTGGAATCAAGCACAGTCACGAGGGTTTAGAAGCGTTCTGTTCTTGAAAAAAGAGAAAAATAAGCTATGATTCTTTAGCATGTGAACGTGGGCCATACAAGACACATAAATACATTAAGTGGGCCAGACCTGACCTATCGCAAATAATTATAGGGCTGGATCAAGCCACATTCTATCCAGTACAGGTATAAGGTATCTCACATGCTAGCCAGTATGTTACAGCCACCCCCACAGCTATCTTCAGGTACAAAAATAAACCAATTTTGTTGACATGGGAGTGTAGGACTACTGCAAAACAAGGCAAGGCAATCTCATCCATTTAACTCCACAATAATGCCTTTTTTTTAAGCAGCAGGATTAAACCTTAGCACAAACACCCAGAACAATACCAGGCAAGTGAGAAATGGTCATCAGGCTGACAAATGCTAGCAACATGGCTGCCTAGCTTTACTGTAACCTCAGAAGCCAGTGTAAACCTGTCGGAGTGCTAATCCAAGTTTTCAATAAATACATGGAATCAGATCCTTAGAGGCAACAAATTCCTTCCTTCCAGCTCTCCTTTGCAAGGAACATCTTTTTCTCAGAGGTTCCCAGATCAGCATACAGACAATGGAAGTTTTCTTGTGCTCATTTGCCCTCTGCTTATCTCTGCTTTACAAAGTTAAGACACTGAGGTGAGCAAAAGTACATTCTTCCAAACAAACAATCAAAACTATGAACCTGTTCTTACAGGACTTTCTTGCTGCAGAAAGCTATCACTTTTGGCACTCAGACGCCATCATGATAAGCACCAGAGACACACTAGATTAAATAAAGTACAGAGAAAATAGACAAAAAACAGATCCTGACCAACTTTAAAAGCCTTGAAAGGTATACAGATTTCATGTTTGATTAAAAATGGTAAGGCAAATTATCTCTGAGCCAAATTTAAAAAAAAATCTCAGATTTTGCAGGTATAAAATTGTTGATTCACTCAATCGTGCCTATAAACTTAAAAAAATGTAAACATCTAGCTATATAATTTGTGGTCCTACTCTGTTAGACGTCTAGGTAGGATTTTCAAAGCAATGCAGGGAATGAAGCTACATGTTTTCCATTAAATGTAATGGAAAATAAGTAGCTAAATCCCAGACACTACTTTAAAAATCAGAACCCAAAAATTACTGTCATTTCACCTGTAATGGATGGTCAGAGCAACCTTTGAGGCTATTTCTGACCCTTTATGTTTAACCATGGTCTGCTCCTTCATGGTAGATTTTTCCCTCTCTAGAATCAGAGTTCACTTTAGAAGTTATTTAGTGGAGTAACAGTATTGGGTCAGACTGCCTCTGTTTGCTCCTCTGTGGGGGCATTAGGAAACAACCTGCACTACCCTTTTTGCACCTGAGCAGAAGGCTTCCAGAATCATGGTGCTTGAGTTCCATGAGTAATAGGTACTAGAAAGTCATAGTACAGGTAGGTGTGCTACCCACCCTGGAGGAGACACATCTGAACAGCAGTGCAGTCATGACTCCATTCCCCCTTGTGGTCTTCTGATTTGCTAGTGTTGAGTTGCTAGTGGTCCAAACCTGGTGCTACTACTATACCTCCCCAAAAAGATGTAACAGCTGTTGCAATGTATGGTTCTCATATCACCTCAGAGACATTACACATTCATCAATACTACATAGGCAGAATGCCCCTTGCAAATGCCACTTGGTATTACAGGTCTTCAGTCATACTCTAGCAGGGTGGTTTCTAGCTTTAAATGTTGAAACAATGACCTATTTTATAAATACACTTAGAGATCCTTGCTTAATTCATACTAGAGCTGAGTGGAGGACAATTCTGTTTTGCAGAAACTTTTGAGATTTGTTCTGCACTGGAACAAAAAAAAACCTCTTTTGGAATATTTCTGTTAACATGGAATTGTGTCAAAATGTGTGTTTTTTTGGCTTGAAACCCGAGCTTTTCAGTCCAGTGAGGTGTGTAGGTAAGTAGGGTAGTGTGTGTTTTCTGCAAGGTTAGAGAACCAGGTTCAAATCCCTGCTCTGTCCACTCTGAAGTTTCATTTACCTGAAAATGTTCCAACCAGCTCTAGTTAATACTTGGTGTTTTTCTGTGGGAAAGAGTTATCTGTAATGCACCACTAATGTACCAACCAGTATCCATTTTAATTAGCAATGATTCTTGAGAATCAGGCTTACCCATTATTCCACTAAGGTAGACACCATAGAGAGACATGCCTGTTGTGGCAGCATTCCACACAGTCCCGATTACAGCATACAGAAGGATGGTACCAAGATTTCCAAAAAACAATTTGTTTGGCATGAAGTATCCAGCATCTAAGACAATGGGTGGCAGCAGGTAGAAGAAAAATGTGTTTGGTGTAAGGGTGAAGGAGGCAATGTGGTCTGCAGCCCATACAATACCACCCAGAAAGAGGCCAAGGACAATCAGCAGAGCGCTTTCTGGAACCACGCGGGTGACTTTGTGAGACAAGTGGAAAACTGCAAAAAAAGAGAAAAAAATGTGAAAGAATCAAAATGCAAACATAATTTGGTTGATATTACAGCTGTTGTTAGCACGACTGGTTTTAGATAAGAAAGTGTTAGATAAGAAAGGAACTGAGAGGAGAGGAGAATGAGACCAGCTCTCTGAGCTAGGATGGAGCAAGATAAATGGGAGGTACTAGAGATGTTTGGCAATGAAGTACTGCTGAGGGAATCTCGGCAATCCAATTTTGCAGGAGTTGATGTGAAGCTTTGCTTCAGTTTGACTTAGCAGTGGATGTGCACCCCTGATTCAAGGATTACTTGTGATCTTAACCCCCATGCTGAGTACAGCTGAGCTCATATATAGTTTTGCACTGAAAGACTGAACTTCACTTTCATCTGAAACTCAATCAAAACCACTGAGTTTCTCATGATGTTAATATCAACTTATAACTCTGCTCAACTAGCACACAACTGGGTTCAAGTTTGCTGAAAAATAGTCCAGAAAACAATCAAGACTCCATGTTTTAAGATGTATTCAAAAATCTTTTCCCATCAGCTAGCAGAGGTACACAATGATTGGTGACATGATTGTAACAATGACAGCAGCCAGCCTATACCAGTGCTCCCACCACGGCTAACACCAGTATAGATGCACCAGCACTAGTGTAGCGATGGCACAGGTCCCTAAAGTTTCCAGGGTAGACGAGCCCTGTGAAATAGACCAAATTGTAACATTTTGCTTCTGGCTGTGTGAATGACCCCAAACCAGGTTAAAACTGGATTAAGGTGACAACACTGGGAGAAGGAGGCAAACTGTGTTAAATAAACATTCTGAAATACAGTCAGTTTTGAGGAGCATCTGCGTCACTAATTCTATCGCTGGAAAGTATCTTCCACAACTTGAGTAATCCAATAAAGAAAACCAGTGTCCTTCCCAGTTAGCATTTTCTCTTTGTTATGAAGGCTGCACTGCCTGCCTCACAGATTGTTTCGGGTCCCTGAAAACCATTGTTCTGTTTACAAACCATGGCATTCAGGTTTTCAAAGCGTTTTTTTTTTTTTGGTGGTCATTCCCTCCATTCTTTGCATCTCCAGTTAGTAAATTATCAACCAATTTATCACATTAAGGAGAAAGGATTACATTCTTTATCTCTGAAATGAATTTTGCTGAGCCAGACTTACTTGGGTCAGGATTCCCTTTTGCTATGTTTTAAGACAGAGACATGACTGAGAAATGCCCGGAATTAAAAGTATGGAACAAGAATTTTGAAGACATCTGAAAACCTGATATTGTGAAGTAGCCACTGGACTTCATGCTAAATCCTCACTATTCTATAGAATTCTAACAGATGTAATTAAGGAACAGTTTCCTCACAATGAATAGAATGTTTTGTATCAGCTGAAACTTTGCACGTGGAAAGGTTTGTCTCCAATTGCACGCTGTTTTTGCTATGAACATGGACCCCTCTCTAAAGGTGCATCCTGGTGGCACATTGCTGCAGTGCGCTATGAGCACAGCAGTGAAAGAATCAGGCTCACAGAGCCATATTTCCCTCCAGGCTCTTAAAATAGTGGTTAACTGCTAGCCTATACCAGACCTAGTTTATGCCAGCAGTAGATTATTACCCCCTCCCCATTGCCTCAGTGGTGCTGGCTGGCACAGTAAGGGGTAGAGTCAAGGATTCACCCTTTCCCCTCCACCTTATCTGTGAGGGTGGGAAGTAAGTGGTCACATAGGCCACTTGTTATTGTGCGTCCAGAATTAAGGGCTGCCTATCCAAAGCAAAGGTATAAAAGGAGAGGCAAGAGAAGTGCCTTATTCTCCTTTACTTTCCTGCACAGGCATACAGCCTAAGAGAAAATCTAATCCTAAACCATCAAGGGGCCAGATTGTACCAAACTTATTCATGTAGCGTAGCACTTTACTACACAAGAAACCCCATAGACTGCTTCCATAGAAAGATACTATTCAGTATGAATAAGACTGACAAGAGTCAAGTCAAGACCGTTATGAGCTTCTCAAATGCGCAAGAGGAAAATGCCATGAGTATTCCAATATCATGCAATGGTTTTAGACGTTACAACTGGAACTTAGCTGCAATGACTGAGTTCATATTCACACACACCTATAAGGCCTCAGCATTTTTTCTCTGGCCAAGTGTGCAAATTCCATGTCACAAGAAGACCACACTTCAGGCTATGCATTTCTGGACAATTATTGCATTTTTCAGATGATTAGAGAAACAGAGTTGTCCTCATGCCTTACATCACCCTCTAAAGTTTAATTAAGAAATGTCATACCATTTTAATAGCTCGCTATCCTGAACTATGTCCCTCTAACAATGCATCTGGATCTATTGCAACTTGAATTAATGAGAATACACTCATTTCATAGGGCCAGTCTGACAGCTTTACTCACAGTGAGTAGCATCTTACTCCAGAAGTAGTCCACCGAAGCCAATGGGAACACTTACTGAATCAGGTGCTATTCACCATGAGTAAAGGTATGAGAATCTAGCTCTTAAACTGAATTAGCGATCCATGTTCTCTGACAACTAGCTTTTGTAAGCTGCAAGTCCTGCCTTTCATTCACCTAAACGGTGAACTCCCAGCCAACTATTCTGGACAATAGTTTGCATTTGAATCTACAGGTAGGATAGAATTACCGCAGTTCTGCAGGTGGCAAGGAGGATGGCGTGCAGTTCCCCACAGACAAATAACTCTGTAAAGAATTAATAGTGAAATTTCTGCTTATTCTAATGATGCACCTGTTGTAGCTATTCTGTAAACAGGTGGCTGGGGATAACTAGGTAGCAGAGTAGGTTATTTTTTTCATCTCTGCACTCCTAGGTATAAATCTGAATTAGCTTTGTGATTTCAGTACATGGCCACTAGTGTTTTTGTCAGTCCAAGACTTTTCAGAGAAGGTTGGACAACATGGTGGTAAAAATGACAGCAGCCAGCTTATCCCAATACCCCCAGCACTTCTGTCTCTGTCTATGAACTGTGTTAACACCATTATTTCACCATACTCTGATCTTCTGTGGAGGGTCTCAATCCCTTTGTATTCTTGAACCAAAAAATGACCTGCCATCCACATGTACCACAATCCTTTGCTGCAGCCGAGAATTTTGGGATTTGGGCCAAAGGAGAAGCAACAGGTTGGTGCTGTTCTGAGTTGAGGGGGATTTCTGCCAGAGGTATTTCCCTCCTTCCTCTTATTTCTCCATCCTCCACCCACACTGTTGTTGTATCAAGCAGGCAAGGTACTAACAAGCTTCAACAGGACTTTATTTTTACAGTGGAAACCTCTTTACCAAGCTGCTGCTGCACCCTCTATAACTCTCAGTCCGCCTCCTCAACTCTTGCCCACTCCTTCCCGTTTCTTGTCCTTTCAGACTCCCAACAGTCAGTGCTCCCAGTTCTAATAATTACAAGCACATCTAAACACCACAACCATGTTCAGCTCCACTTTGAGAGGCTGTGAAGCACAACCTGCTTACATTGTTGCATGTATGTTATCCCAGGGCAGTGTCACATTGTGTTAGAATGCGGTTTTGTTTTGTTTGATAATAATCATGTCTTGGATTATAACCTAGGAGAGACTAGGCCTAAGTCTTCTGTACACAGAAACCCTTCACACACCATTCAGTTCACGCACAAAGCAAACTCTGCATAGTCACTCAGCAGTAGGTCAACAATTGCGTTAAAGTCAAGTATTGTGATGAGTCGACAGATCTCTGTAGATCAGGTTGTGCTTAGTGTTAACCTCTGTGTTCTGTCACTTTCCTGGACACTAACTCTGGCCTTGTCTACACTTGGAAAGGTTTGCCAGTAAGCTGTACTGGTATAGCTTATACAATCTCCCCAAACAGACAAAGGTATACCAGCAAAAAGACTTTTACGGCTATTACTGTCTACACTAAGGCTTTTGTCAGAATCACTAAATCAGAGAATCACAGAATCACTAAACTGGTTAAGATTTTTTCACACTCCTAGCTGACAGCTACGCTAACAAAACTTGTTAGGGTAAACCAGGCCTCAGTCACCCAAAACTGATGAACAGTTACTTTTATAGTATCTTCACATTTTAATATTAATACAAATTATAATCTTCTGTCCAGATAATGTTGTATAAAGATTGCTTAAAACAAGTCCTCATTTCCAGTATACTGTACAAATTGGAAAGGTCTCTCTCTGATGAAAGAAACAAAAATAGTAAATACTAGTTAGCAAATATTCAAAATGTTGCATGGATCTTTAGCCATGAGATTCACAATAAAACTAATATCCTATGCACATCTTTGCATGTATACACTTATGATTTTTAGAGAAGAATGGATAGCACCTCTTTAATCTTAGCAAGAAATTAGAAAAAGAAATTAGATTTAAAGTCACTGGCAGAATATCATATATGAAACAAATTGTTTTGAAGTACCGCTTTAAATGCTAGCAGTGACCTATGATTTTGTGGAAAACCAATTTGTGTAACCGGGCTTTAGCAAGCTACAGTGCATCACTGCTTTATCTATTTCTGTTCTCTCTTTCAGCAATTGCAGAACCGTGTCAGGTTTGATTTTCTTCCCGTCTCAAAGCACTGATCATTCTTAGGCCTCCTCTACATAGTAACTTCTGCCACACTGGGGAACCCAGGCCTGATCTACACTTTAAAATTAAGTTGACATAGATACAGCACTCAGGGGTGTGAAAAATCCACCTCTCTGAGTGCCACAGTTAAGCCAACCTATCCCTGCTGCAGGGCTGATGCAAGGATGTTTCGCACCCTAGGCGAAACTTCTACCTTGCGCCTCCCCTCTCCGCGCCCCCGCCCTGAGGCGCCCCCCCCCCGCAGCAGCTTCCTCCCTCCGCCCTGAGGCACCCCCCTGCCCCAGCTCACCCCTGCTCCATGCACGAGCACCCCGATCACGCTGTCGCTGCTTCACTTCTCCCGCCTCCCAGGCTTGTGGTGCCTAAGCTGATTGGAGCCGCAAGTCTGGGAGGCGGGAGAAGTGAAGCAGCCACGGTGTGCTCGGGGAGGAGGTGGGGCAGGGGTGAGCTGGGGCAGGGAGTTTCCCTGCATGCTACCCCCCCGTTACTTGCTGCAGGTGGCCCTCCCTGCGCTCCCCTGCCCCAGGCCCCTCCGCCTAAATGCTGGCAGCGACTGGAGCGGCCGAAGATCCGTCCACCGCAGTCGCTGCAGAAGAAAATGTCGCCCCCCAAATCCCAGCGGCCTAGGTGACCGCCTAGGTTGCCTAAATGGTTGCACCGGCCCTGCCCTGCTGTAATTCTGCTAGGCTGAGAGAAGAATTCTTCCATCAACCTAGCTGCCATCGCTCAGGGAAGTAGATTACCTACATCAGTGGAAACCCCCCGCCCCCCATCACTGTGCATTCTACACTATCGCACTACAGCAGCAAAGCGGCAGTGCCATCGTAGCACCCATAATGTAAAAATGCCCCCAGTTCCACTATGGTAGTGCCCTTTACATGGTGAAGCTTGGCACTGAACTATGTTTGGGGCACAAAAATGCACATCATATTTTAAGAGTGCAGAGGAAGGGGCTCAAGACCTACAATATTGTAGCCAGGTCCCCAGCCCGGCAGACACCACAGTACACACGGATCTCTTGAGATCTCCTAGATTTTTAATATTGATAATTTAGGCCCCATCTACATTTGTCTGGGAATGGTATTTGCTGAACTAGTTAAACATCCATGCTTCAACCAGTATGGGCTAAATCAGCTTAAACAGGCTTTGACCGGCTGGTATTTAAACCGTATGGCAATGGATGTTGAGCATCAGAAAAGAAGGGGCCTTTTAGAAAGAAAAGTCTACAGACCATCTCACAAAGTAAATGTAGAGTTATTGCTTTCCCTACACCTCCTTTGGGATCTGAGGAAAGGGACTGTGAAATTTCAAATAGTTGACAAAAATCCAACAGTGATAAGTTCTAGGTGGATTCAGTTTCTCTAGGCTCATAAAGGAAAGTAAAACAATTTGAGAAAGAAGTTCTTAAGGATAATTTGACTAGTTATTTTTAAGCCTACTTTAAGAATGCATTATACAGACGGAAACTGGTAAAGGAACTTAACATTTAACAAGCTGTTCACTGCTCTCTGAGATCATTTGCAACGGTTTTGCAGCAAATCACTCAAGAAGCAGATCTTTTGATTCTTTCCATTCAGTGACTAAAATGAAAATTTAAAATGTTAACACTGTTCTTTGGTTTAATGATATCTAAGAGGACTAGGTTACATGACAAAAGAGCTAAAGAGGAGCTGATATGCAACTCCTGCCCACTTCAATCATTATTCTTCCTTAACGCACAAATAAAAGTTTCTTTAAGGATAACCTTCCCAATGTAGGTTTTCATTCATAAATAATGTCTTTATCTAACAGAGCTGTCTCTAATGAATACCAATGAATAATGTTTTCACTTATTAAACAAAAAAGTTTAGATCACTTGGTTCTATAATTATATCTATTGATTCTGGCTGAACCCACTGGCAAAACTTCCATTAATTTCACTGGGTGCAGGATCAAGCCCTAAATACTCTGAGATTAAGTTTTTCTTTAGATGCCATCTTTTACTTTCCTGGTAAGGCATTGATCCGGAAGTCTTGTATGAAATCCCCTAATATAGCTCAACAGTGCATACACTTTTATCTTATATCCATTGTATACAAGTTGGAAAGTTTTATTGATAGAAATAAGATTTTTCTGTGTATAAAATCAAAAGTGATGTTTCTTCTTTTTTTTCCTCTCCTAAAAATGACCGTAATAAGGTTTCCTCACTGCCAAAATACACACTGTAAGTCAAAATATTGCCATTTCACACCCTTTATAGCATCTTTAAAAAAAACATACAGAAAGAAATTCTTCCCCCTCGCACTCTCTTCAGGATGCTTGTCATATTCTTTAAATTGTATGCCCTTCAGGACAAGTCCTCTCTTTTCTACATCTGTCCACCACCTGGCACAATGGGGCCCCGTTTCTAACTGGCGCCTCTTGGCACTATATAAATATTTATCAATAATAATAATAATTTCAGCCATCTACCAAGGGCACGATGGAAAATATTCTGTTAGCAGTAGAGAGAAACAGACTGGTTCAGGTAAAATAAGAACTACCGGTAACTCAAAACCAAAACCTGGACCCAAATGAAAAATGACATAGCATTTATCTTTATGCACCTTTGGACAAAAGCAAAAGTGCCTGGAATTGTACAAGAAAGTTGGTGGTTGCAAGATTTTAGCCCAGTTTTTTCAGACCCAAGTTTTAAGTAGTTCACATAAAGTTCGTATGAACATAAAACGAATTTAGGAACATTTTGAGATTCACCCCTTACTGAGAGTGACTCATCTGAATTATTTGTTGTATCTGCTGTTCTGTCAATCAGTCTAGAGATGCACTGACTGTTTGCCGTTAGTCTGTCTGTCCTGCTTTGACTTCCTTATTTTTACACAGGAACACAGGAATTACCATACTGGATCAAGCCCATCTAATTGGACATCCTGGGCCTGATTCTCTACTGCCTTGCAGCTTGTGTAATCATTCACAGTTTTGGAAAGTGAGTGCAAAATGCTACCATTCAGATTAGTAATTCTTTACACAGTTGTATGTTACTCCACAAGGTACAAGGAAGAGGAGAAACAGACCCTTTGCCTGTGACAGTGTCCAATAGCAGATGTTTCAGTGGTGGTCCAGAGAAGCTCCATAAAGAAATATCCTGCCCACAGCAAGCCTTCTTTCGAAATATCAGCTAGTAGTCATCTTATGCCCTGAAGCATTGAGGTTTATATTCGTTTTATTATCTTATCTAATATATCTGTGGCTGTTTTTATGAGCCATATAAATTGGAAATCCTTCCTTGAAACCTGCTTAGCTGTTGGCCTCCGTGCTGTTTTGTGGCAGTGTTTTCCACAAATTTCATTTGGTCTTTTTTTTAAAATCAGATTTGTTAATAAATTTCTAATGTACTATGACAGTGTAAATAGGAGCATTTGCTTTACCCTTCCTGTAATGTTCCATATAGCTCTAGCATGTGTCCTCTTAATCATCTCCTCTCTAAACTGTTCCAATCTTTTCATTCTCTTAAAGAGAGCCAATAATCTGTCCATGCCTCTAATATTTTGTTTTTGTCAGACTCTGGACGTCTCAGTTCCTTAACAATCTTTGAGAGACAGTGACCAAAATTTAACAGTTTTCCAAACCAGGCTGTACCACTGATTTAAATAAGGCCATTATTATTTTCAGTATTATTTTTGATCCTGTTCATTTTACATGCTAACTCTTTGGGTTTTTTTACCTGCCACTGTTCACTGACCAGATATTTTTCATTGAGCTGTCAACACAGGATACTTTTTCCTGAGTCTCGAAGATTAATTTTAGCAGTATGCATTTCAGATTATTTCTTCAAACTTTTCATTTGTCAACACTGAATTTCATCTGCCAGCATGCTGCCCATTCACCCAGCTTTATAGGTCCCTTTGGAGTTCCTTACAGTCTTCTCTAGTCTTGACTAACCTAAATAATTGTGTGTCATCTGCAAATTTTGTACTTTCCTGCTCACCCCCTTGTTTAAATTATTAATGAATATTTACTAAACAGTAATAAATCTAGTATCAACCATTTGGGGAAACTCATCATTCACCTGTGCCAGATTGAAAGTTACCCATTTACTTCCACACAGATTTCTGTTTCTCATAAAATTTCAAATCCATGAATGTATTTTACATCTCATCCCGTGGCTAATAACCTCTTATGACGGAATTTTTGAAAGTCCAAATACATTTATATCAGCCAGCGCTTCTTTATCCACTATTCTGTTGACATGCTCATAGAATTATAGTAGATGTGGTTTTCCTTTACGGAAGCCATGCTGGTCTGTCTCTATCATACCCACTCTCTTTTTTATCTGCATTTCAAATAGTTTACTTGGTACTGAAGTAAGGCTTTCTGGGTAGTTCCCAGAATCTCCCTTTAGCACCTGTTTTTGATAGGTATAATATTGGCTGCCCTCCAATCCTTTGGTATAGTAGTCATTTTTAATTGGTAATTTTGTTAGCACCTTCGTAGCTTCAATGTTAAATTCCTTTAGAAGTTTTAGATGTTTATCATTTGGTTCTAGGCATCAGCTACTATTTAGTTTATCAGTTTGTTCCAGCACTAACTCTTCTGACATCTCTGATCATGCCTTATTTTAATTACTTGGGGAAAAAAGTACCTACTCAACTTTCTTTGTGGTGAAGATTGATGCAGCTTTTCTACAGTAACGTTATTCTTCATGGCTCCCTTTATTCTCTGGTAGCCCAGCAGATCCAATGATTCTCTCACAGGCTTCCTTCTTCTGACCTACTTAAATAATTTCTTATTTGTTTTTTATCTTCTGAGCTATTTGCTTTCCTAAATCCCTTTTGGCTCTTCTCATTTCCCACCCCACAAGCAATGCGTTGTGTCCCTTCTGTTGACTTCAGTTGGGATGGATCTCCAGTTTTTGACGATTACCTGTTTGGCTTGATGGAATAACCTCCTGAACTTTCCTATTTAGTCATACTTCGGCCTGGGATCCTCAGAGGTATTCACAGTGATCTGTGGGTTGGTAGCAGGGTCTCTGCCAAGTATGGCATGTAGGTCTTTGTAACACTGGTAAGTCTGTGGCTTAGCACCGGATCAGCTGTTGGCCTCCCTGCCCATCTGATATGCTTGATGCAGTTCTTTCACTTTCATATGATACTGCTGCTGGTCCCTGTCATACCCCTTCTCCTGCATCCCCCATGCAATCTGCTCATAGATGACCTCGTTTCTGTGGCTGGTCCATAGCTGTGTTTGCATAACCTCTTCTCTCCACAGAGCTGGGAGATCCAATAACTGTCTACTCCAAGCTGGAGTGTGTAACCAGTGTGGGAAGCGACACACAATAATGGAGAGCAGCTAGGTGTACTCACTTAACTGGAGAATCAGGAAAAAACATTTCAAAAATTTGTGGGGCTTTGTGGGGAGGGGCTTCCAGTCTCCATGACCTCTGGGCAGTGGAGTTCACAACTGTGACCAGAGCGATCAGTGTCGGGCATTGTGGGACAGCTGCTGGAGGACTGTTAGAGTTGACGTAAGTAACTCAGTATCAGCACTTGTGCTGCACTGACCTCAATATGTAGACCATGATTCAGTGTCTCTGGGGAAGTGGTATTACTGTGTTGCTGTAACAGGGCACTTACATCACTGGGAGACATATGCACAACTAGGGCAACGCAAGGCAGCTTATGTTGACCTAATTTTGCAGTGTAGACCAGTCCTTAGAGCAGATATAACTGCTTTCTATAAATATAGCACGTGGGTAAACAAAAGGGAGGGGAACAGCTATTTAAGCTAACAGATAGTGTTGGCACAAGAACAAATAGGTATAAAACGGCCAGGAATAAATTTTAGGCTAGAAATTAGAAGGTTCTAACCATCAGAGGAGTGAGGTTCTGGAACAGCCTTCCAATAGCAGCAGTGAGGGCAAACAAGCTAACCAGTTTTAAGATGAGGTTTGATAAGTTTATGAATGGGATTGGATGATGGGGTTGCCTGCCATAACAGGGGACTAGAATCAGTGACCACAAGGTTCCTTCAGCATCATGTCTTACATTCCTATGGATCTCAGAATTTTAATTTCTGCACTTTTGACGTTAGGACCTTTCTGACTTGCTCCTTTGTTATTTAAAAATCCTTTCTTCCGTAGCTTAATGTTGTGCTAGTGTTGGGTGCAGTCCCTCCCCCCAGGATGTCCAATTAATTCTGTTGTGGTTACTATTATAGCTCAACTATAGTTATGCCTTGAACCAACTTACATGCGGTATTCTTACGACTAAGTCAAGAACAGCTTCTCCTCTTGTGTGCCTTAGAATTAGCTGGTTCGTAAAAGCAAAGATTTAAGGTCTTGAGAAACTGCCTCTATGAATTGTGTCCCCAGGAGACATTCGAGCAGTTTATATGTGGGTAGTTGAAGTTACCCATTATTACGACTTTATTAGATGTAGTTGCCTGTTTAATCTTTTTCAGCATTGCGCACTCAATATCATTTTTACTGATCAGGAGGCTGGTAGTATAATCCTGCTGGTATCTTATGAATTTTTATGAACTGAATCTATACAGATTTTACTCTATAGTCTTCTCAATTCACATTCCTTTTCATTTAGATTCAATGTAATCTTTTGGTGCTACTTCCCCGCCTCTAAGAACTAATTTGACCTTCCTGTATGCTTACAGCCAATGTCCTTGAAGAAAAATCATGTTGCTGATTCATCCTAATCAATAGTATTTAAGCAACAGCTAAACTCCTGTGCCAATCAATAGGTTACACTCTTACTAAAAGTAATAAAAAATGAAAAGTTTAGATTGGGACAGAAATTGTGCAGTCTTATGTTTTTCTACAGCAGCCAATACAATGGGATCCTAATTTTGATTTTGGTCGTTGGATACTGCCATAATATAAATTGCAATAAATAGTAATACTATCAATGTTAAATCTTGAGCACCTCTACCTTAGCACTCACGGGGTTTATGGCAATTACATATAAAGTCCTTTGAAGTAGACTCGTTTATATGAGCTGGTTAGAATTTGGTTTTATCCAGCTTAACAGGGCTTTATTCTTTGCCACGCACTTCTGATCATGATTTAAAATGCATACAGCATTGTAATGAGCTCATTACATTGAAGATTTGGGTCACTGTTCTCTGTGGGTGACAAATTAACAAAATACATTAGCAATTAAAAATGTGACTAAACATTTTAGGATCAGCAGGTCAAAGTCCCCATTTGATAGGTCTTGAAGGCCACGTGTGCATTTTACCCCCAGGTCAAATGCCAATGGATTGTGTGACCAGGTAACCATTACCCCTATGAATGTTCAATGTTATAATGAGGTTTAAGCAGTCTGGGACAGATTCTGTCACTGTTACAGTGAGTAGTTCTTCACTGAACGAGTTGTCCTGTAGTAATGATATACCAGAGTAAAGGCATGTCTACACAACAAGGCTACACCAGCATAGCAACGGTGATGCAGCTGTGCTGCTATAGTGCTGAAGTGTAGATGCTGCCTGCATTTGTAGAAGGGGGTTTTCTGTTGCTGTAAGTAACCCACCTCTCAAAGAGATGGTAGCTAGAGGTGATGGAAGATTTCTTCCATCAACCTCACCTTGGTTACACCAGGGGTTAGGTTGACCTAATCAAGGCACTATGGACATAACATTTTTCACAGCCCTGAGTAATATATCTAGGTCAATCTAATTTTTAAGTGTAGACTAGGCTGGCGTATAGCAGAATCTGGCCATCATGGAGCAGACCAGAGGTGTTCAAGAAATAAAGAAAGCAAGAATTTGAAACAAAAGCAAAACACACATTAGAAACCCCTTGAAAGGTGGCAGAGGATGGGTTACAGGACAGAGGAAAAAACTAGCAACCAGTTATAAGTTCCAAAACAAAGGTGTCAGGAATGTAGCCAAATCTTTTTGCTCAATATATAATATTTGTCCTCAACAATAGTGTTTAAGCAACAATTAGAGAGTTAATATAAGCTTACTGTATTCAGGAAGCTCCTGGAATAAAAAAACTAAAGCTAAGTAGCATTATGTGCTACTGCTCCTTTGTGGTGCCAGAGGATAATAAAAGCCGTTGGTTTTATTACAAACCTTTCTAATTAATGTTAAAAGGTCTGCAATAACGATGCATTATTAGTGGTAATAGCATCAGCAGCAAGACTGTTTTAAATTAAAATGATTGCCTGAGGTCTCCATAAAAATGCATCAGCTGATCTTACAATACAAATTAAAATGGCATTCAGGAACATTAAGACAAAGTGGAATTTATTCTCTGTTAAAGTTATACGGAGCAACCGCTTTGGCTTTAAATTATCGTTAGAACTAATTTGCACATTTAGCTGAATGACTTTAAATAGCACATTTTTAGCTTTATTTTAAATAAACACATTCAACTACATTTAAATAATATCAAAGGGGCCAATTAAAATAAATACATGCAAAGAAATTCTGAGTTAACCCACTCCATTCTGCATACATTTTAGAAAGGTGTCTGACGTCCCACTCCACATATGCTTTAACTTAGAAATGTCCTTGCTTTTGTTTATTTAAATAAAGAATTGCATGGAAACCAGTTACTAGGTCAAGCACAGAAGCAGCTTTTCTAATGTAAAGACATGTTGTATAATCTAATAAAGAATCCCAAAAGCCCTACTGCCACAGTGCAGAAAATCCTGCCACCCGGGGCATACTGCATATCACAACTCTGTGCGGAACCTCTCTGTTCTTCCTCAAACCATGGGTCTTGCAGGGCAGCGTGAGGATCTGCTGCTATTACAGCAGTGGCTACAGAAGCCTAAGGGCTGCAGGAGCCACCACCAATTGACCCTAATGCTGTTCCAAGGCATGGGATGGGGCAGCAATTCTAGATACTCCAGCCTCACTGTAACTCTCTGGAGATAAACTCAGCTCCTCTGTTGGTGCTGGGGAAGATTTGGTCAGCCACGAGTACTAGGTGAACGTGACAATTAAAGATGAAGTTGTTTAATAATATTAACAGTACTTTAGTTTGCAAATCACCTGAACTCCTGGCAAAAGAGCACAAGGACCTGCACAGTAATTCATATGAAGGCATGGAAAGCATAATACCAATAAAAGAAAACTGCCTTCTAAACCATGAGCCAAATTCATATACCAGTTTTACAACAGTTTAATTCCATTGACTATAATGGACTTATTCCTGATTTATAGCCATGATGGTGAAATCAGCATCAGGCTTAACAAGAATAGCTGGGGGAGCACAAGAAACTGACCAACATCAAGTGGCTATGGCTCAAAATTAAAAACAAACCTTAGTGTTTTTAAAACAGTTCAGATAACTTTCCCCACAGTTATTCTTTCATTTTCACACATCTCCAGACTTCCTAGATCTGATGTGAAGCAGACACTGCAAGAGTAGTTGATCCCGTGGTATTTCTGACCCAAGCAGAAGAAGAAAATACTGCAAGAAAGCCTGCTCTCATGAGATAGCCAACTCAGTTTTGCAGATGCAAGAGATTTGAAAAGTATAGCAACAGTTCCAATAAGCATGTAAACTTTTGAGTGCTCTTTCAAGCCAACCCTCTAACTCATCCATCATTAGCTCTAAGAGTCAAATTATTTTGATTACTCTATTATAAGAGATTTAAAGAAAACTTGTGTGCCTAGTTTGTACCTAGAGTGCTAGCAAGCACGTTACAAGCCTTCAAAATGCTGAGACCATTATAACGAAGCTGTTGCCTGACATGGAGAAGGCCGGCCCGATTTTAGTCAGATGAATAGGTTTTCAAATGACCATTTCAGAAACCTAAGCTGGTGTTCACATACAGTGTGCAACTGATCTGCTTTTGATGGTTGAGATGAAACTATCTCATCATGTTAAAAACTGTTTCAGGCTCCACACTCCCCTCCACCACATGCTGTGCAGAGTGACAAACAAAATTCCCCCAAAAACTTTAGGCACAACTGTTTGGAGGCCACTCCTACATGGCTCCAGGGACCATGGAAGTCACTCCATGCAAAAGCTGGTATTTCACAGCTCTGTTAAGAGATGGGGAACAGGCTTTATTAGGATGGGTAGAAATCCTCCTTGTAGTTAATGCTGGTGGACAGTTCAGTTATTCACCCACTATGCCTTATATCATCTCCTCTTGGAGGGGACAGAGCACAAGCATTTGGGAGAAGGGCATTACTTAATAGCAGCATAGCTCCCTTAGCAGCTGCAATGCAATGGAGGAGGGAGCAGGCCAGCAGCTGAGCAAAGGAGAGGATGATATGCCGCAATGACCTGGAAAACATGGAGCTAGTCTTTGCCCACCCTGAAAATCTGCTGCCCTGACTGGCTGTATGGCATCCTCCCTCTTGAAGAAGAGATGCCGCTTGAATGCTGCACGTTCTCACTCAGAGATCTAGTTGCATGTTTTACTTTCCTGCAGGCTGAAGCAGGGCCGTGTGTGGCCCACTTAACATTGCTCTTCTAATTTCTTGCTCCAAATATGTCTGAGACAATGCTATTCTTGAACACCCTTGAACATTGTTGTTACTTATGGGTGTTCTTATGAAGTAATTTATTAACTTAACTCTTACATCTCCTTCATTGTCTTACACAGAAAGGTGAAGAACACAGAGACAATAACAGGAAGAACAGTAAGTCATGCAATGGCATTATGTTGCACAATTTGATACACTCTATAGAAAATAGCTATGGGATCAGAAGGTGGCTATTTACTTTGGCTTGGTCTACACTTCAAGGTTAGGCTGACAAAGCTGCTTCAAACCACACCCCTTCCAACATAGCTATGCTGACTTAATTACCCAGTGTAGACACAGCTATGACCTGGCTACCGTCACCTGGGGAGGTGGTGATCTTACCCCTATGGAAAAACCCTTTCTCTCAGTATAGGCTGCATCTACACTACAGGTTACACTGACATATATATATAAACCCTTTCTGTCAGTGTAGGCTGCATCTACACTACAGGTTACACTGACATATATATATATATATATACATATATGCAGGTATAATCTCTGTAGTGTAGACACAGCCTTGGAGCTTTGGTACTTATCATTTTCCTAGTGTATATATCTGGGAGATGAGAAAGGTTAACTTTGCAAACTACACAATAGGAAGTAGACAAGCAGATAAAACTTAAGTTTATCTGCCAGCATGAAGAAAAAAAGAAAAACTGACTAAAGCTGGATTTGAAGCTGCTTACAACTCAAACTCTCTAGCTCTGGCTAGTTTCGAGAAAGAGATAGCTAAATAGAATTCAGAGTAGGGTAACCATCTGTTTCAGTGAAATGAAAGACAAATCTTATCTTAATTAAGGGACAGTGCCCCACAATGCTTTATGTGTGGTACAAAAATCATTATGAGGTACAAAGTTGTACAATATTAGAACATAATGATACTTTGCTGAAATATAGGAAAATTGGATTCTGTATTGATATGGGATGAGGGACATTAGGCACATCCCTTAAAATAGAGGGATTGTGTTCACCCTATTTCAGAGAAATACAGGGATTTCATTTTAATGTATAAAAATTAAGATAAAGGATTTTTTTAGTTTGTAGTAGTAAGCATTTGGTATGATCCTTCTACTACAAACAACAACATGAATTTGCAGAAGTTCTATTACAGAAAGGGGCTGAATCTCCCTTTACTTGCACCAGTGTGTGTAAATAGTGTTACTCTGCTAATGGCAGCTGACTAACTTACACCAAGGGAAATCAGGAGTGAGAAGAAGACAGGTCTGAAAAGTTTAGAATTGGTCTTAGTTCTAAATTCAGGGCTGTAGCGTTTTCACACACAGGTAAATGCCAAAATGAGTTTTGAAAAACTTGGAAATAATCAGAGTCCAAAATAGAAAGACCTCATGATGGCACTCCAGAAAGCACTAAGAATGAGAACACTCCTGAAGACAATGGCTTTGAGAGAGGGAAACCGCACAGTAAGAGGCTCAATGGGTGCTTGTTATAGTGCGTGAATCCAGGCTCAGGCAACATTTATGCTTTGGTACCTAGGCACAGCAGAGGCTCAAAGTTCAGTGGCAGCCTTATCTCAGCTTGTTTTTAATCCTAGGTTCTAAAGCACACATAAATAAAAGGACGCTTCAGGCTTCTGCCAGTTGCTTTGGAATCCTTGTGCCCTCATGACGACACTCCAGAAAGCATTAAGAATGAGAACACACCTGAAGACAATGCTTTTGGGAGAGGGAAACCGCACATTTTATTCTGAAGGAAAGACTGAAGAATTAAAATGGCTTAACTCGGCTCTGATGTGCTCAAAATGAACAGCTTTGGCTCAGAAAGAAAGCTATAGCTTTTCACTTAATTACCTTTTTCTACTGTACAAAAATTCAAGGTATGAAAACAAGGTGTACTTATATTTCTGAAAGGCTTGGGAACACAAGGGTTGCGAATAGGGTTCATTTATTGTGTAGTAATGAAAACCGAGAGATACGGCAAATGTGGGCAGCCCTTTTCTAGGACTAATACATGCAAGAACTGAAAAGTAACACCCTCTTTCAGCAGGCCACAGTGTACCCATCTGAACACAGAAGTATAGCATGGTTGAAAGGTGATTCATTTAACTGCAGGTAGCATATATTTAGCTATTGCCAAGTTCATTTAGATGTCTACTCGCCTGTTTTGGAGTTTGCCATGTTATTTTAAGTATTTTTAATAAAGTATTGGAAGGATTGTAGGCCTTTGTCCAGGTGTCGCTATCATTCCATGTACAGGAAAGCAGTGTGATCAATGCTATCTAACCAGCCTTTTATACTGTGTCACCAATAGAGCTTCCTGCACACCAGGGAACAAGAATCAGGATCTGTTACGTGGCAGTGTATCCTACAAAGACAACTGGGGTGGCTAGCTGCCACCTTTCTAGTTTTATAGGAAATCCCTCATACTTGTTGTCTTGAAAAGTCTTAGGTTACGTAAGGCTATGCCTTTACTTAAATGCTGCAGCCTGGCCATGCTGCTGTAGTGCTTCAGTGTAGACACTTAGCTACAGCGAAAGGAGGGGTTCTCCTATCACCGTAGTAAATCCACCTCCCCAAGAGGTGGTAGCTAGTTCAACGGAAGAATTTTACCATCAACTTAGAGCTGTCTACATGGGGGTAGGTCTCTCGGGGGGTGGGTTTTTCTCACCTCTGAGAGACGTAGCTATGCCGATGTATCTTTTCAGGGTAGACCAGCCCCAAGTGTGCTGCATTAAAAGCTTTCTGACAGAATACACAGAAGACATTAAAAGAAATAACCCACTGCAAACTCAGCTCCTGGCAAAAAAGGAGATACCGCAAAGTTGCTCTTGGTGTTGTTTTTGCTTTTGTGATGTGATCTTGCGTGTTCACAAAACTGTACAAAAAGCAGTGAGTAATATAATCCCCTAAAATATCAAACTAAAATAAGGCTGCAGGTGATGGTTGGGGAAAGCAGCTTCCTGATTTAAAGCGATCCTTAGCATAGCATAAAGGGAATGAGAGATGTTGACTGCTTGTGTGGTCCAGGGACCATCCTGCTGCTGCTTGGCACTGTCCAGGCCCCTTTGAAGCCAGGGTATGGAAGTAGGCATAGAAACTGGCCTGCCTTCTTAACGCCTTACAGAGTACAGGGTAGAAATCCTGCAATGCTGCTGCATGCTAATACACCTCTACCCCGATATAACGCGATCCAATATAACACAAATTTGGATATAATGCGGTAAAGCAGTGCTCCGGGGGGGGGGGGGGGGAAGAGCGGGACTGCACACTCCAGTGGATCAAAGGAAGTTCAAGATAATGCGGTTTCACCTATAATGCGGTAAGATTTTTTGGCTCCCGAGGACAGTGTTATATCGGGGTAGAGGTATAGTTCATAATTCATAGCTGTATTTACAGATGTCACCCAGAGATTTATGAGAAGGTCCCTTTAGTAAACCGTAGAAATGTTAATGACCGAGGCCAACATGTACCTCTTCTCTATTAGCAAATTAAGAGTATAAATTAAGAAATACCTCTTTTAGTGAAAAAAATGACATGTATTTTCAAGGATCCTAAGTTTAAGGAAGTTAAGACTGAAATACTGCTCTCCACTCTCTTTTTCTTCTCTCTGATATACCAGTAGTACAATTTTTTTATTGCAGTTTATATGTTTCATTATATTTACAAGAGAACACTTCCTCTCCTAAACCCTTCTTTCCCTCTTCCTCTCCCACCCCACCTTCTTTCCTGTTGATCAATACATCCAAATGAATCCAACTGGTTTTATTTGATTGTGCAGTATCTGATGCATCTGAAGACCCAGTATTTTGCATGCATATTTGCATGTCATTTAAACAGTCATGTCAGTCTATAAATCGATTGATCAGTTTTTTTAATAACACCTGTCATGGTAGTAATAAAGCATTGCATAAATATACATTGAAATAAACTCATATTCTTCATGATCTCTTTCCAAGGGAGCATATGCTAGCTGTGCACAGAGATTACAACCAATAACTTGCCAAAATAAGAGAGAGTGCTACAAATTAGTCCCACTTTCACAAAAACCCATCCCTCACTAACGATCATCTAGCACAGCTAATTTAAACAGATAACCATTGACTAAAAGTCTGTACCATACACACCAACCATCTGCTTCAACACAATAGCAATTCAGCAGCTAGAAACATCAATTTCCAATTGCTCCACCTGGACAGAGTTAAACGTATGTTCTGTTGCAAAGTGGAGGGAGGGAAGGAGGTGAGGTAATGAGAAGATGAAACCGTGGCCATTGGCTGCAAGGATCACCATGACTGTATTGGTCATCCAAATAACCCCAAATTGCTTTTAAACAATTTTTTGATGAAATTATATTACAAGCAGCGAAACTGAGACAGAGGGATGGCATGCCAAGTCATTCATCAAGTCAATGGCAGAGTTGGGGCTTACACCCAGCTCTCCTGACTCCCAGTCCTTTGATTTACCACTGCGCTAATTCCTCATAACTAAGGCTTATGAAATTTACCCAACACTCCTTCCAGAATCACTCATGCCTCTGCTGCTCAGGTATCCATTGCTTGAGCGTGAATTCTGAGCCCCCAGTTAATGTCCCTTCTTACTACGCACTCCAGTCAATTCCTGCCATCCTCAGCACATTGGTTAATTCTGGGCAGCGGTTTAAGTAGATTGAAACAAGGGAGGGAGCTTGCACTGAACTAGCCAAGGAGGAGAGGAAGTGCAGCTTACTCAAGCCAGGAAGAGCAGGTGGGATCTGCTTTAACACAGGAGGGGGAGCTTTGTTCCCCATAATTTCCCCTTACTTTAACCCCTGATACTGGGCCATCCTACCAACAAGACAATTTATACTTCCCTCCCCACAATAAATAAGTGTTGGGCAGCTTCCCGCTCAATAAATCAATGTATGCTGCCCCTCCCATCCCCCCAGAAGGAGCCCTCCACTGAAGTGGCAGGAGGGCCCTCTCTCACACACAGTCTCTGCTACAGTAATGTGGTGCTGAGGTTTCCCTTCTGCTGAATGGGACCTACAGACTAAGCCAGCCTGAAGACCAGTGGCAGCAGGCCCCTTTGTATCCCAGAAGAGATCCTCGTGTGTCGAGCCCTACCTGCCATTCCAGTATGGCTTGTATGGCCTTCAATCCAACAGCAGCAGGCAGCTCCTTCCTCCCACCCATCAGCCCCAGAGATGACACTGGAGCAGTCTCTCTGCTGACTTAGGTCTGGTCACTACACACAGAATGTTAAGTATTTCATTTAAGGGGTATGATTTTTTAATGATATAGTTACACAAGTGTGGATGCAGTTATTCCAATATAAAATTGCTGTGGATGCAGTTAAACCAGCAGTATCAGTTAGCCTATTCCCCTTCCCATATGGGAATAGCCAGACTGATACAAAGCACCTTTATACCATCTAACTGTGTCCAAACTAGGGGACTGTACTGCTTTAACTCCACTGGTATAGTTAAAGTGAGACAACTTCTCTGCTAAGACAAGGCCCAAGGAAGACAGCACTGCATTGGTTTACTGTTGGTTTACATTTGGAAGATTTTCTTGACAAACAATGCAGTGTGGCCAGCTTCTCAGATTTTATGTGAGTCTCATGATGCTCAGTTTCTCAAAGCCCCAGCTTTCAGAGTCAAGTGATTACACAAGAATCTCACTTTTCATTTTTTTTTAAAACGTGCAATCCTGTAGGTGCAGAGAAAGTATGACCAAAGTACAACGTAAAGGCTCAGAAGCTAGCATGCAAAAAGAACAATCCACCCCTTCAAAAACATTGTTTTAATTACGATTTTGAGGCCTGACTCATGATTTTTGAACACTTGGGGTTGGAATACTGCATAAGGACTAGGTGTTTTTTTCCTCTGGTAAATGAATGTGGAACTTGATGGCACTCATTCAAGGAAATACTTCTGGGCCAGTGGATTTTTCAAGCCTTGTTTATAATCATCATAGTGTAACCAACACCCTCTTGTCCACATGGCCTCAGCCTGTAATGGCAGCAGTGAATAGAAATTGGATAGCATCAGTAGATGTGGCAACCACAACACAACCCTGCAAGATAGCACTATGGGGACTTCAAGTGTTAGACCCATCTTCTTCAAACCTGGCTGATGGCATTTGCCCTTCAAAAAGTTATCCAGTTTTCCTTCTCCTTGAGTGTTTTGTAAATATTCAGGTCTTAATTATAAATGTTTCCACTTGATGTCTTGCATTCCGTCTTGGCTCATCCTTAAGAGATCATAGTTTCAGTATTTATTACTTTACAATGCGTTTACCTTGCAGACAACAGTAGTTACAGGCATCCATGTAACGAAAGAAAAACCCATGGATGCCTGTAACTCCACCTCTCAAAAGCAGGGCTACCAAAGTGATATCTCAAGAAAAGTTACCGAAGTTCTGTCGTTTGCAGGACTACCGTGCCAGAGACCTCTGGTCAATTTGTGTATCTGCAGATTACTCTAAATAATAAGTGGCTTCAATTCTGAAGATGGTAAATTTATGGTTCCAGTAATCCCAAAACTACAGTATTAAAAAAAGATTCCATTGTTCCACAAAGGACACAAATCACTTTATATACAGAAACTAGAAAGTAACTCGTGGCAGAGTTTTAGGTATGCGTGCTTGTATTGTATTCAGTTCAGAGCAGTCCTTTAAATGCCATTGTTTCCTTATGTAATTCACACAAGTTACTCTTGTGAATCTGCTGCATTATCTGTTGGATGTAATCTGAATCTTGTAGAGCTACACTGCCTTGATATTCTGCTCCTTACTGTAAATAATTAAGACTTGCAATTTGCAAGGCTGGTGTGTACAGAGGAAGGAGAAAGGAGGAAAAGAAAGGAGAATTGTCTCAGTGCATCCTCCTGAATGTATTAAATTAGTCAGATGGAAACAAAATGTGATCATGGGCATCCATTTACAGTATGTAAATTTAACATAGGTCTTGTGTACACAATTCTTCAAACTGGAAACACTGACCTATTACTCTAGGGTTCAGAAAGTTTGGGTCAAATACAGAACATGTCATGTCCAATGATAATTTTTTAAATGCCAAAGGTTTATTACATTTAGGCCAAACCAACTACTCTAAATATCAATGCAAAGAATTATTACTGTGTACGGTGATAAAATAGTACAATAAGCTGTGTGAAACTAGCAGTGACTTACCAAACTGAAGAAAAAAATACCCCAAGTTTAAGTATTTCTAGATAACCACATGGCTGCTGTTAGAGAGATGATATGGTGGAATGGGCCTGAGTGAAACCTCACTTATGGCCTCATTTACAGGAGGGATGAGCAACCCCAGATCTTGTTAAGGTCAATGGGAGCTGCAGGGAGTCATCACTTTTGGAGGGAAAAATAGACCACTAGATTTGTTCCTCTTTAGCCTCTTCCCAGATTTTAGTGTTGGCTGGGAGATGGAACAATTCAGCCCAACGGGAACAAAGTCACACCCTACCTGCTACAATGCAAACCATGTTCCTTCTTAGCACTTTCACAGAGAGTGCTTTACAAACATGAAACAATCTCTTGGCTGACATAGCTGTAACAAAGGCAATATTGTATCTTTTCCCCTTGCAGCATCTGGCAGTATCCTCTTCACAGAAGTCTCTCCCCCTTTTTAACTTACACACTCCAAACAATAAAATGGTTCTGCTAACATGTCCTCCTTTTTCATTTTTCAGCATTTCTTCCCGATGATGACACTTCACTGAGAAGGAAGAGAATGGCCATCATGGGTATTCTCTTGTATTTGTTTCAGATTTTTGAAATTTACTAAATCACTTTAGTTAACTAATTCACCAGGGTCACTAAAACTAATTGTCTCTATGCCACAATGCCAAGAAAAGAAACTTGGAGTGAAAAGTTTTTTTGTTTTGACTGTTTACATTGATGGAAGGAGTAATGTGTCCTGTGACCAAGATATTGCCCTGGGGGTTTAAACTGGAGTTAGAGCTGTTGGACTCTTGCATTTTACAGCTTCTTCCCTAACCCATTTCTTGACATATTTGAAATTCTCCACAGGAACACGGGTGTTAACAGTTTTAACCACTCTGTCTAAGAATACCTTCCTCTGCATTCTTCCCATCACTCACAATAGGTCTAGACAATATGATAGTAAAAACATCAGTGGCTAGTCCATTTTGCTTGTACTGGAAGAGCTGCAACACACTGGGAGATCTCTCTGAACTCTCCCGTGTAGACAGGATCTACGTGTTTACAGGACTGAGGCATTAAGTAGGGAAGCTAAGAAGCTGGGGAAATCAAACTTGATAAAGACTTCCTTAATAAGTTCCCCTCCCTGCTTTTAATAGAATTCTTGACTCCAAAGTTAACTTGGAATTTTTTTACATGCATAATAATTAAAGATGTAGTTTAAGGTAAAATGGGTTCCATTTGCAGAAGCTGGTTGACTTCAGACTACAGGGCCCTAGTGGAAGTTTCTCTGAAACAAAGTTACAGTTATACCCACAGCTCACCTTTTGCTGGAGACAGAGTTGGCTGACACATTCAAAAAATTAGACACAGCCCATTGGGAAGGGCATGGGGCCAGAGCATCTGAGAGATCCATTGATTTGATAACACATCACCCAGGCAGCCTTCTCCAGTGAGCTCCTATGAATGAATCCCAAGAGAGGGCTATGGTAGGCCAGGAGGTGAATCCAAATCTTGGATGTAGCTACCCCTGTGAATGAACTTTTGCATATGCAGGGATGAATTAAGTTTCTAATATAGAATTAAAATAGCATGTAGATGATGTGATTCTCCTATAGAGACAAGAATGAGGCTTGACCAGAGGTTTACAGTAACTCCTCACTTAACATCCCCCGCTTAACATTGTTTCAAAGTTATGTCGCTGCTCAGTTAGGAAACATGCTCGTTTAAAGTTGTGCAATGCTCCCTTATAATGTCTTTTGGCTGCCTGCTCTGTCCACTGCTTGTAAGATTTTGTGGGAGAGCAGTAACTTTACAAGGAAGCATTCCACAAGTTCCTCTTCTCCACCTCCTCTCCCTCCTTCCCAGCACTTCCCAGCGCTTAGGACTTTGGGGGGGAAGGGGAGAAGGAGAGGGGATGTGGTGTGCTCCGGAGAGGAGGTGGAGTGGGGGTGGGAAGAGGTGGGCCTGGAGCATCCCCAGCAAAGTCGGCACCTGTTCTTCTTCATGGAAGCTGCTGCTGCTGCTGCAAAGGTGCCTCCTAGCATCCTTGCCTGCAATGGGTTGTGCCTGTGTGGGGTAAGCCAGGGGTACTTCCCAACCACAGTACAGTACAGTACTGTACAGTATATAATGCCTTTTGTCTTCCCCCCAAAAAATGTCCTTGGAACCTAACCCTCAACATTTACATTAAATCTTATGGGAAAACTGGATTTGTTTAACATTGTTTCACTTAAAGTTGCATTTTTCAGGAACATAACTACAACGTTAAGTGAGGAGTTACTGTATATGCTTCCCCCCAGCACCCCACAACTCTCTGTAGGGTCTCATAAAAGACATCCCTAAACAGTCTTTATAACACTAGTGTTACCTTAGGTGAAATAATGAATGAAGAACCCATGCTACCTTCACAAAGACACCTTTTTTTCTTACTCCTCCTCTGCTGATAGGTGCTGAATGTCCTGGGCTCAGACAGTAGGTTGGCCATGGCTGTGACGATGGCTAATGCTGTATCTTGTCCCAGAGGGAGCCCTTCTTTAATGGCATTTTTCCCTTTACAGTGAGCCCCCAAACTCTTTCAAATGACAGTGATTCAAAAATGTTGGACGCAAAGTATTATATCTGAGTTTCACTTAGGCACCAAACTATCCAGAGCACTAGCCAAAAGCAGAGCCCCAAGGTGCTGGGGAAGGGTATGTGGTGGTGAGTTTTCTCCCCTTCTGTTCCTGTTGCCAGTGGGCGAGATTGAGGCCAGCTGTACACTAGAAATTTTTGCTGGTATAGCAATGTCTGTTAGGGATATGATTTTTGGCAATATTTCTATACCAGCAAAAGCCTTAGTGTAGACGTGGTTACATTGGCATAAGAGTGCTACCACTGGCATGCAGCTTATGTTGCTCAGGGAATCAGTATAAGTATACCAGCAAAAGCACTTTTTTGCTGGTATAAGCTGAATCAATGCTGGGAGGGTTTGCTGATATAGCAGTACTGGCAAACCTTTTCTAGTGTAGATCTGGCCTGAGTAGGCCTGCAAATTGCAACATCAATATGCAAGATTGCAGAGGTGAAAGTGGTTACTTGTCTTGTTTGTGGTTAAGGTAAGCCATACAATCAACTGCATTGTCATTGGCTATGTCTTCATCAAAAAAAGGTAAGGGGATTTTACCATGGGATTTTTACTGCAGGATAACTAATGTACTTTAGCTATTCTGCTGTCAAATTCTAGTGAAGATGGAGCATTGTAGTTTTTACCTTGAAGTAAACCAGGGGCAGGAGAATAGTATTGACCTCACCTGGTATGTTTAAAAACTACCAAACCTTGTCTCCACTAGGATTTTACTGCAAGACAGCTAATGCACGTTAGTTATCCTGCAGTAAAAACATACCTTTCTTTGGTGGTGATTACATAACAGTCACTGTTCGAGTGGCAGCAGAAAAGAAATTGGCAATACAATCTCTGCACTGAAACAGAGATTTGCTTCCATTTTTCTCCTCAGCTTATTGTCTCTTCCCTGTACCCGCTCCCTTGGATGAGTTTTTGGTCTCTTTCCTACTTCTGGCTTTTTTGTAATATTCTTCTCTCCCATTGCGTGTCTTCTATTTTCATTCCCTGCCCTTTAAAGGGGTGGGGAAGATTGTGTGCTTATTTTGCTTCTTTATGATATCAAAGAGACCCGGAAGGTGTGTTTAAAAACAAAACAAAACACACCAACAAAAATGATGCGTGTGGTGGGGGCAGTGAGGATCCCTTCTTGTCTTTCACTTTAAGCCTGGCCTATGCTTAAACATTTTTCAGACATAACTATGTTAATTAAGGGTAGGAAAAAAATTCACACGCCTACTCAGCCTAACTCAGAGATCCTAACGTAGGAGTTGTTATGCAGCCAAAAAGGTCCTTTTGCTGATATAAGCTGCATCTCCACTAGGAGGGCTTGCTAGCACAGCTATAATGGCAAACCCTTTCTAGTACAGATGTGGTCTTACTCATGTGTTTAACTTTTCACATGCAAAGAATTTATTGGCCTCCCTGCCTAAGGATATTGATGAGCAAGCCTTTCATGAGAAGAAATAAATCCCATAGGCCAAAGGATAACACCATGTATCCTAGAACAGGTAGCAGGAACCTTTTAAAGGAACAGAACCCAATCTAATTAAATTTGATATATGAGATAGCACACTCAGCTGTGTCACATAGTTCCCACCTGACTGTCCCAGCCACTACCAATCCAAGGAAAAATGTGTGCAGTGTGGGAAACAGTGAAGGAGGCCAGACAAGTGCTGACACTGTCCCCATACCTGCAATCATACCAACTTGGGCAGGAGGGAGAAGTATCCTGGATGCAGAAAAAAAAATGGAAAAAATGGATCCTTCCCCGGATAACTGAAATATCACATGCAATTTTCTCCATTTTTGAAGACTACCCCATTTCAGATAGAAAAACTGTACGCAACGATATGTAAGCTTACTTGGTAATACTCTGAAAGTTCTTCACTAGAGTAACTTTGTCAGTGGCACATTATGTTCTGCAAACAAATATGAATCACAATAGTCAGGTCTTAAATGCACTCACATACTTGCCTGTCAGATGCACAAAATACATGTAATGCCAGTGTGACTAAAGGTAGGGAAAATAAAACTGATGGTTACTTCCACACGCGAAGGGAGACTTAGCTTACTTCCCCACGTTCCATTCATAAACCCCAAAATCCTCCTCCTACAAAATCATGGCATTTGATTGTATTTATATATAGACAAAGACAAGTGCAGAGTCCTGCACTTAGGACTGAAGAATCCCATTCACTGTTACAGACTAGGGACCAAATGGCTAGGAAGCAGTTCTGCAGAAAAGGACCTAGGGGTTACAGTGGACGAGAAGCTGGATATGAGTCAACAGTGTGCCCTTGTTGCCAAGAAGGCTAACGGCATTTTGGGCTGTATAAGTAGGGGCATTGCCAGCAGATGGAGGGATGTGATCATTCCCCTCTATTCAACATTGATGAGGCCTCATCTGGAGTACTGTGTCCAGTTTTGGGCCCCACACTGCAAGAAGGATGTGGAAAAATTGGAAAGAGTCCAGCTGAGGGCAACAAAAATGATTAGGGGGCTGGAGCACATGACTTATGAGGAGAGGCTGAGTGAACTGGGATTGTTTAGTCTGCAGAAGAGAAGAATGAGGGGGGTTTGATAGCTGCTTTCAACGATTTGAAAGGGGGTTCCAAAGAGGATGGATCTAGACTGTTCTCAGTGGTACCTGATGACAGAACAAGGAGTAATGGTCTCAAGTAGCAGTGCTGGAGGTTTAGGTTGGAGATTAGGAAAAACTTTTTCATTCAGAGAGTGGTGAATCACTGGAATGGATTACCTAGGGAGGTGGTGGAATCTTCTTCCTTAGAGGTTTTAAGGTCAGGCTTGATAAAGCCCTGGCTGGGATGATTTAGTTGGGAATTAGTCCTGCTTTGAGCAGCGGTTGGACTAGATGACCTCCTGAGGTCCCTTCCAACCCTGAGATTCTATGATTCTATGAGATACAAAAGGATTTAGTCCTCACCATACCTGCAGATCTCATCAAAAGAGTCACTAGCACCACCTTAATAAAATCAAACTTATTGGTGCATATTTTAGAGTAATATTTTGGCATCAGATAGTTGATCAAGCAATTTAAAAAATATTTTATGGGACAGATTCGCTGTTGTGTTTTCTACTGTGTACAGCAGATGGGATTGTTAAGGCTCCTCCTTTCTCTGCCCAGCCCCAGCCCCAGCCTGATTAGAGCAGCCCCTAGGGACCATCTGCCATCTAGGGATTGCTGGAATATATTTTACTCCAGACACTTCTACCCACCCGCAAAATGCCTCTCCCATTCCCTGACATGGCCACTGTACCAGGGGCCACAGGGAGGGGGGTATAAGAGCCAGCTCCATGTCTGCTCAAGAATCCACCATTCAGAGGTATCCTCAGCCAGGAGACTGAGGTTAATCTGTGCTACCTTGGCACTAATAAAGAAGCAGAGCAAGACAGAAAGTCTATCTCTTGCATTTTGTCTTCTTCCTTTTTCGTTCTATGCCTACCTGTGGCAGTTCCCCCTTAGTCTTTTTCTCCCTCTCCCCTCCTTAAATCCTGCTCAACAACATTCATTTGCTTTTTACCTCCCTTTTTCCAGCATCTCGTCTAGTCAGGGCTGCAGCTGATCTAACTGAAACAAACTTCTTCACCTTGACTGGTCTGTTAGAATATGTGATAACCTTATGCTAAACAATCTATGCCACCTTGCATTTAGCTGTCACACGCTAAGTACCTTTCCCAGACCGGAGAAAGAGCTCCGGGTGGCTCAAAAGCTTGTCTCTCTCATCAGCAGAAATTGGGCCAATATTACCTCACCCATCTTGTCTCTCTGAAAAAAACTACTCCTGTTTTAGCCAGATCAGACACCTCGCTCTGTCTGCACCAATCAGCAGTGGTCACTTCTGCATTTCACTCCTCTGATTGGTGGCTGGTGGGAGCAGCTAAGCCAGCTCAAGACATGCTACTGGTGCTTTACAGTATGCAGTTATTGCTCAGTGCCCCTCCAGAGACCACCTCAAGTGAAACACAGTTACAAAAATGGGCAGAGAGGAGCAGGGAAGTATCTGGGGTCACTGTCCACCAGCAATGGTCACTGAATCTGTGTAGCAATGAAGAGAGCTCCAATAATTTAAAAACTGAGCCAGATGCAGTTCCTGAATTATTTGCCTCTGCCTTAAAATGATACCGGAACAAATCCAAGGACACCAAAGACTTAATGGACACCATTATGCAGCACAACACTGTCTACTCAGGACTTCATGGTGAAAGCTGAAATAGAACTCATCATGCTTCAAAAGTTCCTTACCACTAAGCTAAAGGGGAATCCCCACTAGCTGTTAGCTGTATAGAGCTTATGACACAGAGCTGTGCAGCGCTGATTCCATTCAGTAGAGAGCAGTGGTACACATACACAGAAGCCAATTCATAACAACACAAACCACAAACCCTAAAATACTTTACTAGTAGAGTATCCCAAAAAAGAGGCTCAAATTGGCAACCAGTTTATTTCTGAAATTTCTTAACTTATCTGCTGCCAGTGGCGCTGCTCTTTTGCCTATACCCCTCTCTCCAATCATCAATTTTGTTTTTTCAGAGTAAAAAAGTATCCAAGGCTATTACATAACAGTCACTGTGCAGTTTTTATGTCTCTTCAAATTGACATAACTTGTCAATGAAAGTCAACCAAATCAAAATTCTACATTTTATAGATAATTTAAGTATCTTGTTCATTAGGAGATTACATTTTCCAAGCATATTTTCTTGATGTTTCATAACTTTATTCTCACAGAGATCTTAAGTTTACACATACACTTTCAGGTAGATGAAGTCCCAAACTTAAATTTTGTTTTAAAAAGTTATACTGAAACTGGCATTCATATACTTCATTCGTTTTTTAAATATTAATGGAACAATTTTGTTTGGATTTGAATGCTATTTGCAACCCAACATTGCTGCATTGTGAGAATGTGTCCCCAACCAAAAGTAAGAGACTAGTCTGTTTACAATTTCCAATCTGAGTGACCAGCAACCTACATTGAAAGTGAACAACGAATTAAATTTGTAAACATATTTAAATGTTAATAATCTAAAGTATTATTAGTTATTATTATTATTAACACAAGTAAGGAAATTCATCTATAAACTGTGATGACCTTTCAATCGGCCAATAGCATTTGCATTCGGTTTCTTTTTGGAGGTGAATCATCCCTGTAAGATGTTTAACATTACAGCAAAATTAGAGATCTAGTTTGAAGCACATTGACCTTCACAGATAACAGCATCAAACTATTAACATCAATTTTGGCTAACTAGCAAACAAACATAAAATTGCTTAGACCTTAGTAATAATCATATGGAAAGATAAACTCTTGCACTTTTAGAAATCGGAATCAGATCGGAAAACAATAGCTCTAACTCATTCCCAGCTCCGCTGGGTCGCGGGCAACCACCATTTTCTTCAACTGAATTGCGAGAAAAAAAAGTTTGAATACCACTGCATTCTCCAGGTAACACCGTACTGAATTACAATAGCAGAGAATACTAATACTCCAGATAAGTGGGCTTGCAACATTTGTTTAAAGTTTCATTATCTAACATTGCTGACCGTTATAAGAAAAGGTGGAAGGCATATCATAAGCAAGTGCAGTCGTTTTATAGATACCCCAAATTTGATTTCCTGTTCCGCGTTTGGTTTAGTTTTGTAACACGTTCCCCGGGACCAGTGGCAATAAGACTGCGTTCATAAACCATCAGATACAAACGCTATGGTCCTAGCCAATGAGAATGAACTAGTGAGTTACCCACAGATACAGCCAAAACCCCACTGCTGAACGCTGTGGATGGCACTGTTCAGAAACGAAGCTGGCAACGGATACAGTAAAACAGCCCCCCTGGGTATAGAAAAGGGAACAATGCAGGCGATAACGAGGCTCTTTCACTTAAAGTGGGGCGATCAGACAGGGCAGATGTACACAGAGCTCTGGACTCACCGATTTTGGCCAGACTGGCCACAAGTATCCAGAGAGCAATGATGTACGGCTCCTGCACATGATCCCATTTGAAGGAGACGATCTGAAAGAAGTGAGGTCCGCTGCCCGCTGTATGGTCCCCCGAGCTCTTCTCCTGTGCCAGGGCTGCTGGGAGAACCAGAAGCCCCTCGGCTAAGGGCACCTGTCTCATCTCCAAGCTCATCTGGCCAGCGCACCGCACTGCCCTGGCTGGGAGCGCCAGGCGCTCTGCGATGCCTTTGCCCCTCGGTCCTTGCCCCTGGCGGGGATGGCTCAGCACCTGCAGGCGCCGTGACCCCCCTGCCCACGGGCAGGCGGGCGGGCTGCTGCTGCCGCCTCCCTCTGGGGGCCGGGAAGTGTCGGGACTCGCCAGGCGCCTCGCGCGGTGCACACGGGCAGATGCTGCAGCTCGGGTCCCGCTGCCCGCCGGCAGCTGCCTTTATGGGGCTGTCCCCGAGCCGCCAGAGGCGGGGCTACGCTCCCTTCTCCGGCGGAGGAGGCTGCTCCAGACAGCGGAGCCCGGCCGGAGGGAGCAGCGCCGCCGGGGATCTCTGCCGAGCTGGGATTCTCCCCGGGCAGCGCTGAGCACGTGGGGGCTGCGCCTGGGGGCTGCCGACTCCTGCACGCCTGGGATGCAGGCACTGGTCCTGGGTGGGGTGGGCAGCGGGGCGCGCCCGCCCGGAGCGACTGGAACTTGGAGCCAGAGCAGGGGGCAAGAGGCCAGGGAGCCCCCGCTCCGGGGACATAATCCTGCCCTCTGAAGAGCTTGTGGGGATCGTTCCCCAAGGGCCAGTCACAGCCTTCAGAGACCCCCCCACACTCCCCCCACCGTCTACCGGGGAGGGGCCTCGCTGCCTTCGCTCAGTGACACCCCGATTCAGCGGGACCGGGCTCATTACAACCTGCTGCGTCCCAGAGCAGCCTTGCGCGGCTCTCTCCCGCACACCCAGGGGCCAGGGCTCGGGGTTGTGTTTAACTCTCCTTGCTGCTTTCTTTCCTGTACTTTTTTATGGGTACAAGGTGAAGCGCCCTTTGGGATTCCCGCCCCCCGGTAACCTTTGCTTGAGCGCCTCACGCGGTTGCATTTCGGGGCCCGGACTGTGCGTACTCTGTGTTGGGCAGCGGGAGCCAGGATAACCATCACGCTGCTGTCAAAGGGATTGCAACCAAATCAGCGTGTGTTCTGAGCAAACAGATCCCTGTGCACCACCTCCCCACGCTCCGGCCGCACCGCCCAGCAAGGCACTGTGAAGCAACTGAAATATTTGGGCGCAACATGGGCAGGGCGCTAGTTCTACGGAAAAATACTGCTAGTCCATTTCCTTAATATGATGCAGCAGGTCTGTGCTCCAAGTTCAAAACTAGAGAGAGAAATAGCAGGCAAGAAACGCCCCGGAGATAAGACGTGAGATGATTCAAAGGACTTTAAAAAACCCAATGTTCAACTGCGACATTTAGGAAAATAAGGAAAAACCCAGCGAGATGCTCTGTAAATCACTTAATTGATTATTTACAGTCATACATTTTTAAGTACAGATTGTGCTTTTTTTTTTTTAAAGTTTGCTGATATCTTAAGGGTGTCTCCTCTTTATGGTATAATAACTTTATTTTAAGCTACTGAACTTGGAGACCAAAGGCCACTAAGACTGATTTAGCCTGTATTTCCTCAAACTGAAGGCACACTCAGATTAGCATTATGGTGGAAATTGCTCTTCTACCTTTTTGCTGCCCAGGGCCTCACCCCAAATGAGAAATTTCATTTTGTATTAAATATAGTGCTACAAATTTCTCGTCACCTCTCCATTAAATAGCTGAGGGAGGTAGTTATGGGGGATTCTCCAAAGCTGGACCATTCTGAAGCTGCAAATGAGAGTAAGGCTGTGTCTACACTATGCCCCTTAAAGCTGCTCTTTGTCGGCAGGACAGACCTCTCCTGCAGATGGGTGATAGGGCTTTGTCAGTGGAAGAGCATCTCCCACTGACATAGCACTGTCCACACCAGTGCTTTTCATCAGTAAAACTTTTGTTGGTTGGAGGTGTTTTTTCCACACCCCTGACCGGCAAAAGTTTTACTGATGAAAGTGCGGTGTAGACATAGTCTAAGACTGAAGCTTATCTGATGTGCCTCTGCTCAAGGATGTGCTTGTGGAAGATGTAGCCAGCAGGAACTTGAAAATGTTCTCTTCCCTGAGAGACGTTTTTTAGACCAAGTCCAGCAGGCAGTTGCTCTGAATGACCCCAGCCAGTCAGAGCACAGGCATTTTTTTGTGCTATGGGATGTTTGAGAGGTAACCATAGAGCTTGAAGTCTGTATCTGTACAGGATGGATACGTGTAATCTAGTTAGCAGATAAACCATTTCATTTGAATATAAGTATAATGCAAATTAGAACTTTCCATTCTGGGACATGTATTTCATGGTAAAGGGGTGTGGCATAAGTATTGTCTGGAAAAGGACTTTGACTCTTAAAATGCACCCACACTAGGAATTTTCCTTGTCATTTAGACATTGGCCTTTGTAACAAAGGGAGAGGGCTGTTTAAATACTTAGAGCAGTGGTTTTCAAACTGTGGGTCATGACCCAGTATGGGGTCATGGAATGTAAGGCACTGGGTCGCAGCAGCTCTGGTCAGCACCGCCAACCGAGCCGTTAAGAGTCCCATCAGTGGTGGTGCCTGGCTAAGACAGGCTAGACCCTACCTGTTCTCACACTGCGCTGTGCCCCAGAAGTGGCCAGAAATAGGTCCGGTTCCAAGGCTGGGGGGGCCACAGGGCTCTGTGCACTGTCCCTGCACCAAGCACCAGCTCAGTACTCCCATTGGCCGATTCCTGGCCAATGGTAGCTGGCAGCGGGGGTAGTGCCTGTGTGTGAGAACCACACAGAGCCCCTTGTGCACTTCCCCGTAGGAGCTGGACCTGCTGCTGGCTGCTTCTGGGGTGCAGCGTGGTCCGCGGTGCCAGAACAGGCAGGAAGCCTGCCTCTGCACCCCCACTGCACCGCTGACTGGGATCCGCCCAAGATAAGCCCACACCTCAATTCTCTGCCCCAGCCCTGGAGCCCCCTCATGCACCCCAAACCCCTCATCCCCAGCCCCACCGCAGAGCCTGCACCTCCAGCCCAGAACCCTGCCACTCCCTGCAACTCACTCCCCCTCCCCTCCTCACTGTTTCTATAAGTNCCTCATCCCTGGCCTACCCCAGAGCCCTCACTCCCTCCTGCCCCAGTCCAGTGCCCCCTCCCACACCCTGAGCCCCTCATTCCCAGCCCCACTCCACAGTCCTCACCCCAACCTTCTGCCCCAGCCCTGAGCCCCCCCCCCCACCTGAAACCCCTCATCCCTGTTGTTCACCAACATGGAGTTGATGTGTCACACATCACAACCCTCTGTGACTGTGCCAGCCCTGAGCCCCCCCCCCCACACCCTAAACTCATTCGCAGCTCCGTTGGGTCGCGGGCAACCACCATTTTCTTCAACTGAGTTGCCAGAATAAAAAGTTTGAATATTGCTGACTTAGAGCACAGTACTGGCACTGACTCACTGGATGACTTTGGGAATGTCACATCTAAACCCTGTCTACACTCAGCTATGTCTACATTTAAACTGCTACACTGGTACAGCTGCACCACTGTAGCACTTCAGTGTAGCCACTTACTACAGCAATGGGAGGGGTTCTCCCATTATTGTAATTAATCCATCTCCCCGAGAGCTTGCAGCTAAGTCGACAGAAGAATTCTTCCAGCCACCTAATGTCCTCTATACCAGGGCTTAGGTCTGCTAACCTACCTTGCTCCTTGAGACACCTATCTGGATCGACTTAACTTTTTCCTGTAGACCTGTCCTAAGCAAATTTTTTCAGAGCTTTCCCAGTTGCTAACATCAGTTCATCGTTACCAGTATTAGCAATGTCTACACCTAAAAGTTAGGTTGCCCTAGCTACATTGTTCATCCCTGAGAGATGTCATTAAGCCAGCCTGAGTCCCAGTGTAGACAGCACTAGGTCGATAGATAAATTCTTCCATCACCTAAACTACTGCTCAGAGGGGTGGCTAACTACAGTGACAGAAAAATCCCTTGCATCACTGTAGCATGTCTATATGCTATGGTGGTACAGCTGCAGTGCTGGAACTGTGCCACTGTAGCATAAACATAGACTAAAAAACCTGCCACCATTGTTTTAAGCATCCTGGCTTGCTGTGAGCAACATTAGATGACATGGTGCTTAAAACAGTGGCAGCAGACATTGGGCAATCCACAGGAAGGGTCCCAGTGGGGTTAACACTGGTGGAGCTGAAACAGTGTTAGCAGCCAGGAAAACGATTTGAAATATTCCTGTCCTGTAGCCAGGGCCCATGTTTATCTGTTTATAAAATGGGTATAGTACTTAGCTACCTTAAACGGATGCTGTGAGAATTAGAATTTGTCAGGGTCTTTGAACTCCTTGGTGTAAAGTGCTAGAGAAGTACACATGGTTACTGTTGTTTTTTTATTCTTTAATTGCCAGCTCATGAAAGATTCACAAAACAAGGTTTACAGCATTGTTAAAATGCTTACACAAGACAATAGCTGACAACACCAAGGGCAGGGGCTAGGTGTGTTTGTGATAGAGCTGTCCCATTACTGTAACTATTCTTCTAAGCCGAAGGATATTAAAATATAAAAGATTACTGCTCTCTGAAGTGCACAGAGTGCAGGATTCTTGTGCATTTCATTAGTGTACTTGCCAACCAGAATGGAGCAGGCAGGGTAGAGGAATTACCCCAATAAGTATGTAGAAGGGGCGGCAGGTTTGTAGAAATTTTGGTGGTGCCAAGAATGCCCAGAGCCCACCCACCCAAGCACTGTCCTCCTTACCTGCCTAAGGCTCTGGGAGGGAGTTGGGTGCAGGCTCTGGCCTGGGGGTGGGATGCAGGCTCTGGGAGGAAGTTTGGGGATGGGGGGAGTGTGGAGGGCGGGGGTGCAGGCTCTGGGACAGAGTTTGGAGGTGGGAGTGGGTGTGGGAAAGGGGTGGGGGTGCAGGCTGTGGAAGGGGGTGAGGGGGCACGGCACTTACCTGGGGCTCCTAGGCAGTGTGGGCCGGGGGGGTCTCTGCATGCTGCTGCCCCCAGGAACTGCCCCCGCAGCTTCCTGTTGGCCGTAGCGGCACTTGGGAAGGAAGCAGCACATGTAGACACAGCCCCACCCCACCCAGGGGCCACAGGGAGGGGTCTGGAACCACGTACAGCAGGCAGGAAGCCGCTCAGCTCCACTGTACTGCTGGTGGTGGGTGGGGGCTCTAGGCTGTTTTAAATCACCCAGGGGATGTGCGAGGGGCAGCGCCCAGGGACTGAAGGTGGGGCCAAGGGAGAGACCCAACCTCAAACATTACTGGAGCCAGGCCCTGGGCCAGGAATATTCCTGTTGCTCCGGCATCATGGGCCCATAGAACTTGTCGCCTATGCATGTAGGTACCTACCGCACATGTAAACCTGATTAATTAATGTCTCAATGTATGTGTCCTACGTGTACACACAAGTACACATCTATACGAAACACATAAAGAGAACATTAATGTTGCATGGTTAAACATGTAAGTCATGAAATATCAGAGTTAACCTTGCACATGTGTCCCTGTGGGACCGTTTGGGCAATGCTCTCTCTGGCTAGTTTCATGTAACATGATCTGTTCTCAGTAATTAGTAATATGGATTTCAGTACCATCTTTGCCATAAAATAACTCACCACACAAGATCCGATATTAAATGAGTCTGCAGGACTAGAAACAAGAGCTGGAAAATTGCTCAGGCCTCAGAGAGAGAAATTGCAACTAATAACATTTTATATTTATATTCCCAAATAAACTTTAAGATGAGTTAAGGGTAAAAGTGTGTTTCAGTGGAGTCCCAATCATCATAATCAGATTCTCAGTCTACTGAAGACCATTTTGCCAGGCAGAATAACCACTGTTGATGGCATCACACCAGGCATCGCGTGGTGAAATTTCCACATTTGGCTCAGTCCTGCGAATCCAAAAATCTCTGGCGGTCCCGTGGGCAGTGCCCTGTAAGGGTCAAGGCGTGCACCTCTTTGTGCCTCGGAATCTAGACAACGTTCCAAATTAAAAACAAAAAAACAAAACCTCTCACACTTTAAAGAGTTTGGAAATGAACTGTTAAAGACTCCCGCAGCAATATAAGCCTTCATCACTCACCACTACTACCTGTAACTTGCACTTTACACCCAGCCTTAAATTTACACTCCTATTTTGTACTGTAATGGAAATACAGTGATTTTATATAACGCTTATCAAATACACAGTAAAAATTTCAAAAGAAATATGGTTGCAGAGTACATTAAGTTATGTCAAAGTTCTTATGATATTATATGTAGTGGCTTAGAAGAATAAAATTGGAATGACTTGTTTGATAGCGATAGAGAAGTGAATATAAAGCATGCAGATTTGTAGTTTAGGTTATACTGTGCAGTGATCTAAACCTGATGTGCTAAAATCTCTGCAGATGTACATTGGCACGGCTCCATTGGTTGCATCAGTTTACACTTGCAGAGCATTTGACACAGTTTGTCTGCAATGAGTAATTTGGTAGTATGTTAATAGTACGGTACTTAACCTTAATTATAGCAGAGCTCTTGCTCTACTGTAACCTCGGAAAGGACTTCCTTAAATGAAAATGGGATTTTATAATCTAGTAGTGCACTATTCTGACCTTAGTTATATATTTCTGCAAGGTTTAGGGAGTGAAATTAAGATTGGGTGAGTGGTGAGAGTAAAGTGGGGAGACAGGGAGAGAAGGAGGATATAGCAGTGGGAAACTGACTGGATTCCTTACCTGTACATTTCAAGACATTAATGGTTTTTTAAAAGAAAGCTATGGACTGGACTCCACTGGAACATACTTCTAACCTTTACCCTGTCTTAACAAATCAAAGGTTTTGTGGTTGGTCATTTCTGTATAGTGGTTTTTTGATGGGTTTTTTTGTAAAACAACAAAAATGTAAGTCAGGCTGGTATCTAAGGGGGCAGGGGGCTGGGGGGCTGCTCTGACTTACCATATGAGCCTCCCGACTGGGGATTCCCCTCCTACAGAAGGAATTATACACTTGAGGTATCCAGAGCATGGGGACGAAGGAAGGGAGGCTGTTGTTGACACCAAATTTTTTAAGTGCTTCAAGTTTTATATTAAAAAAAAAAATACACAGGTTTACAAAGTGTTACCATGTATGAAGGACTTTCCCTAGCTTACCATCCACATTATTATTACTGGTAGTGGTGGTATTGCAGAGCCCCAGTCGTGGTCCAGGACCCCACTGTGCTAGGTGTTGTGCAAACACAGAATAAAAAGATGGTCTCGGCCTCAAAGAGCTTACAGTGTAAGTATCTCTCTTGTCTTCCCTGCCCTCCTCCACCTTTCCTCCCCAGGTCACATATAGCACATTTCACACTCGTCCAGTTCCTAGCATCCCCTTCCATGCCACTCCTCTATCTTTCCACATTCTCTGCAGCCCCTCAGTCCCTCTTTATGTCCTACAAGTCTCCTGTGATTTACATGCCTGCTCCTCGTGCCTCCCCCAGACCGCCCTCCCATTCTGAGATGACTGGGGACAGACGTATGCCACAGCCACGCCTCCATTTGCCCCCCCCCCCCATTTCATCTTCATTCCAGTCCTCCATATCCTCCCATGCCTCCCTCCATATCCCTGCCAAATGCCTACCTTTCTGCTTTTCCCCATAGGCTCCTGCCCCCTCCCATGCTCTCCCGCTGTATCTGGCTCAGGTTAACAGCAGCAGCACAGCCTGGAGACAACAGCAAGTCAGTTTAGATTTATAACAGTTTAAAATTAATTATAAGTGTTGCTGTGTATGAAAGAGCTGTGTACGTTTCAGGTTTCAGAATAAAATTGCAAACATGAGGGGAAATAAATACTGCAACTTACCACTAAAAGTCCCCATGGTTCTGTGCAGGCCCCTTGCCACACTGGCCCAATGTATATGAAGTCAGGCCCAGTGTGTTCTTAAGCTTGGCCAGAAAAAAGGAGTAAACAGCAAATGAACAATGACTTTCTTTATCCATGGGAAAAACAAACAGCCCTTAACTTACAAAGGCAATTAATGGGTGTAGTTTCAGTGTAAGCAAGATGATCAATGCCCAGCTACTCCTGCTTCTATTCCTGCCATAGATGCTTCCTGATTTTGCTTCCTGGCTGCGCAAAGGAAGTTTTCTCTTCCCCTTAGGGACCCACCCCTTACTTCCCTTATATCATGACTCTATTAAGTCCCTAGTTAGTCCCTTCTGTGCCAGCCTTAGCATGGAGTATGTTATACCCCACCATGAGATCTTTATATTATACATCTTTGTAATTCCCCATTACACGCCCCACAAAAAATGACAAGGTACTTCTCAGCAAGGCCAACAAAATAAGCTTGAGCTTGTAGGCCAAGATGCTTTGGAGAGACAGTGAACCCCAAAACATAAGGTATTTTTCAAAATAATCCCGCAGGGATTTTTTTAAAACACCTAAACTTTAAAACCCCTTTTCTATTGGTTTCCCCCCAAAGTTTCCACACCCTAAGAGGAGATGTAGCTTGTGAAGTTTCAAAGGAAGTGATTTCTTTTTTGGGAAGGTGATCATTAGACTTTGATCCTCCAAACACTCAGGCATATGCTTAACTTTTTTACCACACTGAAATCAACAGGGATACTCACAGTTGTAAAGCTAAGCATGTCCTAATATGCAGGATCGGGACCTACGCTTATCAGAAGAAGCTATACCACCTCAACTAAGAAATGGACACTGATTCGCTGTAAAATAGAAATGAACTAATGTGTATGTGTACTGCTGCCCTCTACTGGACAGTAGCAGTGCAAATGGGGCATTGCTCTTATATGCTGATTCAATAGCTAACAGATTCCTCTTTAGAAGATTGGGAGGATCTTAGTTCCATCCTGCTATCACCATGAAGTTCCAAAGGCTACACGCTGCAGCATAGGTATCTGGAATACATACCCACATGACCTGACTAACTGAACCCATTAGCAAGTCTACCAACAATGAAGGAAAATAAACAATCTCAGGTTTCCAAGGAGTTATAATAACCAAGTATGAGAAAATGGATTCTTCAAGTCAGGAAAATAGCTTGACAGTATCCTTTTTAATATTAACTTCAACAATCTGGTTTGACAGGACACACTTCAGTCCTAGGAAGCCAGGCCAGGTCAGAGCTACTATTAAAAATGAAACCTACAGAACTTTTATCTTTTTTGGAACCAAAATAACAGCAAGAGAAGAAAAGCAGTGATTATATCAGAGTAATTTTACAGTGAAAATGGGACTGAAACTGATTAGAACATTACTGCCCTACAGCAGTACAAATGGACTCAATACCAATATGAGCGGAGACTGTGTTTTGTTAATATCTTTCAGAGTGATAGCTGTGTTAGTCTGTATCAGCAAAAACGACAAGGAAATGTGTTAGTCTCTAAGATGCCATGAGTTTTAGTTAACATCTTGTATTCTAATCTGCTGTCTCAAATTCAGTTATATTTTTGGAGAGGTAAAAAGATAACACCCACAAATTCCAGAGAACAGCTATTCATTTAATCTGGTAAATCAAAACAAGAACCCACCCACACAGTAAGTAAGCCACTTTGAAACCCTTTCCAAGCTTTAATGGCTGGAACCTGCCTTCAAGGCACAGCTCAGCAGCACAGGGAGGAAGTGAGATACATGGGCTCAGTGGGAGCTCCTGGAGGGGTGCCTGAGGTACAGAAGAAGCAGTGTCTCTGGGGGGGAGTGGTGGGAGACAGAACAGTGCTCTGCACCCCTTTAAAGTGTCGAGTTTGAGTTCCCAGCCATATGGAGCCAGCTCTGTTGGCCAGGGGGGCAAAGTCATGGTCAAGTGTTAAGGGGATGATTGCACTCCTGTAGGCACTAGCTCTGAACAATCCTTGCCCCCTTGCACGCTCATGAATGGCAAGACACAATCTGTCTCTAGGGTGTCATCAATAATTATATCCTGTACAAATAAACCCCTTAGGCATCCAACTTTGCTTTCCCTTAAAACTCAAATAAAATACACAGAAATGCAGAGAATGTTTGAAAGAGACATATCATGGTCAGTTAGCAATGGCCATGTTCATTTGCAAACTAAACACTGACAGTACAGACCATAGCGGTGTCTACGTGTGAGGCTGTGTTTCATATTTTTAACAGTCCTAAAGTGTGGTTATCTCACGGAAATCATCTCTGTCCCTCCGGCTCTATTGCGTATGCAAGACAGAGTAAAGGGGTTGGTTTCCCATTGCACACACTTTGAAGGAACATGGAATGCTCTCTCAGTAAGACATGAACTAATAAAATCAGGCAGAATTATCTGCAGCTTAGTTATTTGTGAATAATGTGATAACAGTTGATGTTGGAGCTGAAAAACCACTCCTTGTCTGCAATAGAAAACAGTTGGTTTAGAAGCTTCTGCCAATAAGCTGGCCTGAGTGGCCAAATAGCAAGGGATAGAAGAACTATTTGACACCTCTGCCATTTCTGGTCCTCTACATACAGGGCTGTCCACTATGTTGGAAAAGTATGTTTACACATAACCTGATTTAGCTACAGCAAAATTTAAGCTATGTAACAATTTGGTGACCCAGTATGGGATTTAGGACATGCTAAAAAATGTGATCTTGTGTGAAATTTTTCATATTTGTGAAAATGGGTTTTGATTTGAGTTTAATCTCACCATTCGTTCTGTTACCCTAACAGGCTGAGTCTACGCAGTGTGATTCGGAGGATCAACAAAACCCATTTTGACTCTCTTTCTTCACAGGCTGTGTTTAGCTCGGTCAGCTATTAAAAACCAAACCAAACCAAAAACATTGTATGTGTTAGACATTTCTGGGCCAGATCGCTCTTATGCTAGTTTTACACCACTGGAACTCCATGGACTTCACGCCTGATTTTACATCAACGTAACTTAAAATCAAATCTGCTAACGTTGTGTCTTTGTGACTCGTTGCTGAGTGTGTCTTACAGGTCTCCCGTAGTACTGATTCACAGAGGGGAGTTGTTCAGCCCCCCAGATAGAGAATCATGGCTCCTTAGCTCAAGCTGTAGTAGTATTTGCTTTTAGCTCTGGAGGTCCCTGGTTCAGACCTGGTGTGTGAGTGAAAAGGCCGGTTGTCACATCTATGCTAGAGACAGTCAAAAATTTTCCATGAAAACCGTTTTCCAATGGAAAATTAGGGTTTCAATTAAATGAAATTTTTGGTGACGCACCTGCTTTCCATGGAGAATTAAATTTTTTAAACAATGCTGAAAACCAAAATATTTTGGCTAAAAACTGAAATATTTTCATTTGAAAGTTTTGCAACAGTGTTCGTGGGAGTTATAGTTTGATTACCTCCTGTCCCCACTCTTCTTTATGGACCATTGTCCCAAGCTGACATCTCCTGTGAAGCATCGTAGGAGAGGTAGTGAAACCAGCAAGCCTGGCCTGTAGAGGAGAATTGGCGCATGTAACAAACATTGCAGCATTTCGAAATTGAAATATTTTGTCTGAAATATTTTTTTTTGGCATTCATGTTTCAATATTTAAATTTCTTCTGAAAAATAAAAACTTTCCATGGAAAATTTAGATTTTTTTTCATTTTCACCAATTTTTTCTGCAAATAAATCTCTTCTTCCAACCAGCTCCAGTCTACATTCATGAATCGTAACACAAAACTCTTATGTAGGGATTCTTCTGCACCATGGTTAGCCCTCATTGGACCTCTAGTGTAGACAAGGTGTTTCTAGTATCATGGCTTGTCTATATTACCATTGCTACCTTTGCTAACAGCAGTGAAGCTGCTCTGGTGATAGACTGTTTCTTGAAAATTGCCAGTGTAGATGCAACAGAGGAAGCATAAAAATTTGTTAATTCTGTACTCTGCTGGTTTCATCTAGATTTTTGGTAAATCTGTTGTAAATAAATCACCTGGTCTGTCTCTGCTTTGCTGTATTCTTTTATAATCAGCCTCTCTTATAATAATTATGTCTGAAAATAATTTGCACTATCAACAATTCTGTTTATTTTTAAAGAAAAGTTTACAAAACAAATCTAATTGACAACTTACATGTTTTTTGCATGTTAGACTATGATATAGACCTTGATGATAAAATAAAGTTTGCAATAAGATGTTGCAGGATTCTGCTCTCATTTTTTGTTTATGCCCTGTTAAGTGTCTTCACAAAGCATTTTACTCACATATTTGATGGTACGCAATAAGCAGAAGGCCTAATATGTTTCATGAATTTCTCCTACAGAATGCTTAAAATTCCTCAGAAATGAACAGAGGACCATTATGCTAAACAGTCTCTTCAGGGAATCTATAAGCAATGCCTCAATTGTCTTTATCAGCAAGAGTGTTTGTCCAAAGGTCTCACTTATGGCAACCTGAAAAAGCATCAGCCATCATTAAGGAGCATTGTGTATTCTTTTTCTCAGTGAGAGCTCAACAAGCAAAGTCTTTGAAACATTATACTGCTCAGTTTTGAACATATATGATCCAAATTCTTCCTCCTCCTTTATGAAACTAGAAACTTTTGATATTTGTACAACTAGCTATTTTACCTTTCTTTTGTTGTTTCTTCCTTTTTCGTTTGATATCTTCACCTTCCCCCCTCAGCTTCCAACCTCCTTGCCAGAATTCTTTGTTATGTTTGAAGACACTATGAACAGCCCTATACTTTCAGGCTAGATGACTTTAATTACAAGAAGGAACAAAAGAAAAGTCTCTGAATGAACACAGCATGAAGTTCCTCTGTATTGGCCTGCATCTCAACAGGAAATAAAATTCACAAATGGTGTCTGCCTCCAACAGACAAAAGAAGCTAAAATGTAAAGGTGCAACAGTATAGAAACAGTGATGTGTCAACATACACCTCAAATATTTTTTGTGTGGATTTTGTAAAAATTTTTTTTACCAAGAACAAGGTAGTGGAAAGCTTTTTAAAGACAGAACAGAAATTCAGATATATTTTCTCCTTCTATTTTGGTCCTTAAAGGCAACATAACAGTCCCTTAGAAAATCTGGGCTTATATCTCCGTTGCCTTGTACTTTGTGTAGTCATTTTCAGCTATGCAAAGTGGGCGTAAAACATTACCCTTGGAACTTGGTAGCACTGTGTATTCCCTTTGCAAATCTGGGCGTAAATGACTATACGTGCTACAAGGCAGTAGAGAATCAAGCCTCTGTTCTACTATATCATTTTGATAGGTGCCTCTGTTCATTCCTTCTACTCCATCTCACCCAGATGGAAAACATCAGTCTTTAAGAACTGCAGCTCTCATTTGGCCTATTGGTGTTGTGAAAAAAGATAACAGCAAGTGATCAAAGATAACATTAGCATCAAAATACTGTTCTGAACATCCTGTATGCTTCATATTTTCCCCCCTTTAATTAAACTGAAATGGTCCCTATTTACATAAAGGGCTACATTGCCATTTTATTGTTCTTTTTAACTGGAACACTTCACAGTGTGTCTTCATTTTCTCTGGACTCTTTCTTGGTTTAGAATCCTAGCCTTGTTGCCTATCACTTAGTTATGTTTCCCAGATACAAAGAGAAAATATATACAACTACACTCAGGTGACTTTGCTTCAGATTAAGGAAAAGCAACAAAGAACAAAAAGAAAGCAAACAAAACAAATAAAAAATTTCCAGGGGTGAGGGTGAGAGAGAAAAACCAGAGTGAATCATTCTGAATCACTCTGCATCTGAAATGAAACAACAACTGGCATCTGCCCCTATATCAGATAAGGAGCTCCTCTACATTCAAAGGTGCTGTATACCGAAAGCAGACTCTGCCTCTTTGTTTTAAGGGCATTGTAGAGAGAGTTCCTTGGGGCTCGTCCTTCTCCTGGGCCACCTCCCTTGTCCCTGCACTGGCCCCTGGGGAATCAGTCAGGCCACAGGAGTCCTGGCTTGAGCTGTCCAACAGCGGCTGAACAAATTCAAGTAACAGTTAGCAAGTAACAGGCCCTGGGTCAGGGTGGGGCAGTAAAGAGTCACAACTCAGGCCCTTGGGCAGGGGCTGAGCAAACACAGGTAGCAGTTAGCAGGTAACAAGCCCAGGCCCTGGGTCAGGTCAGGGCAGCAGTGAGTCACAGCTCAGGTTCTTGGGCAGGGGCTGAGCAAACACAGGAACCCGTTAGCAGGCCCAGGCCCTGGGTCAGGGCGGGGCAGTAAAGAGTCACAACTCAGGCCCTTGGGCAGGGGCTGAGCAAACACAGGTAGAAGTTAGCAGGTAACAAGCCCAGGCCCTGGTCAGGGTGGGGCAGCAGTGAGTCACAGCTCAGGCTCTTGGGCAGGGGCTGAGCAAACACAGGTACCTGTTAGCAGGCCCAGGCCCCAGGTCAGAGTGGGGCAGCAATGAGTTCAAGACTCAGGCCCTCAGGCAGGGGCTGAGCAGAAGCTTATATAGTCAACAGGCCCTGGGTCAGGCAGGGCCGCAGTGAGTCTAAGGCTCAGACCCTCAGGCAGGCGCTGAGCAAACACAGGTAAATAGCACACCCAGGCTTCGGGCTTCGAGTGGCCTGGAAGAGGGGGAGACGCAGGACCTCCCACTCCACCGCACCCCAGCCGGGGCCCTAGCAGCGGTCAAAGGCCCGCTGCTGTGTCAGTGGGGATCGAAGGCATCTAGCCTCTCCAGCAGCTGCCTCTTGAGTGAGTTCTGGGGTTGGGCTCTTATATTTCCTGTCCGGCACCTGACCCTCTGGGGGGCGGGCTTGGAGTGCTCTGGCTCCGCCAACTCTGGTGTGCGGTGGAGCTCATCCTTCTCCAGGGCGGCGGTGAACCACACCTCCTTCCAACAGGCACTGACTAATAAGAGTTTAGTATCTTAATGAATCCTCTGTCCCCTGGAAAACTGAAGACAGGTTCCTTTCTTTACAGATTTACTTGCCTAGTATTTCAGATTCTCATTGAGCCTCTCAGTTACTAGGAGTTAAACATTTTATAAAGGGGAACACAGAGCCCTAAGAAAACCAAAGTCCCCACAAAACGCAAGGGGTTAGAAGTGGTAAGTACAGTGATGCAAGTAGAAATCTTTTCTTGCCGGTATTGCACTCATGGGAGGGCCAGAAGTGGGGGGCACGTGATCTCCCCACATGACCCTCCATGTAATTTCTCCCCGCCCTGCCGCTATCCCAGGGTCCCCACACTCTCCCATGCCCTCCAACACTCCCCTTTGTATATACAAACATCAACATGCTTAACTACTCAGTTTCCCCCCGACATATGTAGTATTCAGTCTGTTTATATGGAAGATGGGAGTTTGGTGAGGAGCCATTTCAGCATATGTATGACTTATTAAAAAGCCGAATTTTAAGTAGAACTGTATCCTAAACTGCTTTATGGTATTGTGCCCAAACATTGCATTTCAATGGGGGAATTCAACGTCCTTTATAGGAACAGACTCCTGAAACTCTTACTGGTCCACAAAAGCGATCCATAGTCATGCAAATAGTCCCAGTGTCTTCAATGGGATTGAGCAATTACAGGGATTGAGTTTACAGGATTAGGTTCCAAATTTGTAAATTGTTCTAGATGAAACTGACAATGCCTGAGCTGTCAGATCAGAAGGAGCTTCATTCGAATAAAGGTGAACAGAGGCGTGATAAGTCTTAGGTCCATTGCTAGGATGAGGAACATATTTTCGGCACAGTTCTTGGCAGATTCCTGAGGCAGCTGATTTAAGGCCATCAGTTTCTGGCATTATAATCTTCACTTACAGTTCTCTTACCCACAATGCTGTAAAATGAAGTATTTGTTTTGCTGCTCCAGTTCCAGTTAACAAAATGCATGTTAGACTAGTTTGGCTGCAAAGAAGAATTCTATATACACTGAGAACAACACCTGATTCCTGTAAGTCTGCAGAACTGGGCTGACGTCAGAATCCAAACATTCTCTGGTCAGTGCAAGCAGAGACATTCCTCTAATAATTTGGACTTGATGTGATGCAGTATGGATGTTATGGATAATTCAGACCAATGCAAGGAGAAAGAATCAAAACCACTGCTTAAACACCATACATCCCCTCCACCGCTTCCCTCTTGAGGACTTTTGACCAATGTAACAGCACAATACATATGCTAACAAACTTAAACAAAATCTTTGTTCCAAATGTTAGCATATGTATTGTGCTGTTAAAGCCATTTAAAGAATGAATGTCCTCCCTAGCGACGTTCTGCTCCTTTAAGGAGCAGAGCGCAGCCCCTCCCCCAATCCCTCCGGTGGCGGGGTAGCTCCAAGTCTTTCTGGTACCCTGTACCTGCTAAAAATCTCTTGCCGGTACTGCGTACTGGCGGGTACTGCCCTACATGCACTTCTGGGTGAGTAGAGGTTGTTCTATATTCACTACAGAAAAAGGCATATCTCCAACTGAGGCTTTTTGTGGATGCAGGGAACCCGGCGCAGGGACTATAGCACAGCTCATTATTAGGTAAGAGGACCCCATCTACAGATCAGTATGGAAAACCTATGCTTAAATTCTGAAATTAATATGTTATTCCATGACTATCATGTATTTCTAGGTGAATTTGTGGGTAGATCTATGGCAACAGAACATCCTCTTCCACATATAGGATTGTTACATTGCACAATTAAATACATTTGAATGGTGTTCAAAGAAATGCATTGGTACCATTATTTTGCCATCTCATCAATTTCCCCCCCTTGCTTTAATTTCCTAAATAATACCAATGACATTTAAGGCAACAAACTATGCTGATGTAAGGTTATTGATGAAGTTTTAAATACACTAAAATAAGGCAATTAGCTTATGGTGCCAAGAGCCATCACTCAGCCATATTGCACATGCAGATTAAGACACATATAATGCCATATAAAATACAATAAACCACAGTTCTGTGTACAGGAAGGCCAATTAGCAGTGAATATGAGAAATTTGAATTTTCTGACTTATTGCATGTATTTAAAGCCTCTACAATGACATTGCATTGCCATCATATTTTTGCATCGCCATCATATTTTTGCATCAAAAACACGTACATATGTCAGCCTGACAAACATAGTGTAGAGTACCAATGATATATCATCCAGTATAGAGCATGTGTCCATGTGTACACAAGCCACGTGTCACAGATCTCATTCTTCGGGTAAATCAGAAATCATTCTCAGGCTCAATGGTGACATTTTTCAGATTCAAAGGAGAAAGCTCAACTTCTTGTATTTGCTAAGAGAAGGGATTACATCACAATGCCTGGACCATACCACCTTGAGAGCATGCAATATAATCATGAAGATATTGAAAAGCAGACCTACCAAAATGTGTGCATTACAGTATAAGCTTACATGTGTGCTGGGAATGGTATGATCTAATGATGCTTATTAATTGAATCTATATAATGTACAGTGATACTATACTTTAAAACCTTTAGATTGCTCACTTATCTGGGGATAGAACAAATGGGGGGGTTCAGCTGGCTACCTTTGTAGAACAGCACCCCCCAAAGGGACTGGGACTAGCATATCTCATTCCTTTAGATAGCTACTCCTCATGTTTAGGCATGAGTTAAGAACCCTAGAAAATCTCTTGTATGGAGTCCTTGAAGAGAAACTAAAGGAACTGAATATTTGGACTGTGTACAAACCCTACAAGCCAACATTGAAAACATTCACGCTTTTGCTCAGGAAATTTTGAGAGTAGCCTCTGACGAAGTGAAAAGGCAGTATGAGGTCACATCATATGGGGAAATTTTTAAAAGACAGGACCTGGTCTGCTTCTACAATCCTTGAAGAAAGAAGGTTAAGAGCCCTAAACTGTATAAACCTCGAAACTGAGAGAAACCCTACACAGTACTGACCCAAATCAACAAAGTGGTGTACAGGATACAGTTGGGTCCCAGGACTAAACCCACAGTTATCCATAATGGTTCTCTGTGATGGTATCAGGGGGACAGAATTTCAGGTTGTCTGCCCCCTGAATTTGAGAATGTAGCTGTGGAAGTTGAGGCTGGAAGAGTTGTTACGGAGGTGAGATTCCCATTCGAACAAAATGGGCAGAGTTTGCCTCAACCAGCAAATTCCACAGAAACAATAGGTGTTTCTCAGGGGCTGACTGGAGGAAAACCCAGGGAGAGAAAAGCCGCAAAGAGATTTAGGTGAGAATAAAATTCTTGTAGGTTGGTGATTTTAAGCTATCCTGACAGAAAGATTTTGTACATATGTAAATAGTTAACTGTATATGATTTATAATTTATTAAATGATTTCTTTTATTTTTATTTGGATGGGTTGTTTGCTTGGTGTCATCATTTAGGCCTCATCAGGAGGATGAATAAAGCTGAGGCAGAGGGTGTTATGAGCTGGGAAAAACCTTGTTATGAGCTCAGTTAAAAGCTCATTGAAACTGGTAGGTGTGAATTCACCTTTCAATTAACTTAACTATAAGCATAAATAGGGAGGGAAGAGAGATCTTAGAGAAACTGAGGTCAGACAAGAACAGATGGAGTGAGAGAGACAGATAGCCTGAAGGAGCAACTGAAAACATGCAACACATATAGGACAGCTTCATGACAGGAAATAGAGAATCCAGCCATGGGAGAGAGCGAGAAAGGCCGTTGAGAGTCCATTTGTTATTAATATACAGAAGTCTATTGAACACATAGATGTTATAGTGATGAGAACTATGCAAATATCTAAAATAGGGAAACCAAGCACTAAACCATCAACTTATTGAACATAACATAGGGGAATAAATTGCTAGACTGCAGCAGTACAATGGGAATAGATTTTTGGAAAGTATATTTTGTGCAATTTAAAAAAATCAGTGGAATTGAGGTTGCTCAGCATCTTAAGGGATCGGACTCCGTATGAACAAGATTCAGTGAAGGACAAGGCTGGAGCTTACTGAAAGACACTCATAATTAAAGAGCAAAAAAAATACAGGTCTTCTGACCAGAGCACTCAAGAATACATAACATTGTTGGGAACAATCCAGTGTTGGTGAAGGATGGGCAAGATCATTGCCATTCCCATCTCTAATTTCTCTGATTCTGTGATTAAATCATTATGCTAAAAATGGCTTTCAAAAATATTTTTACACATTTATTTAGCTGAGGATCTGGGCCATAATGTGCCACTTTCTCCATCGACCATTCTGTGTATTTAGGAAACAATTTCAAAAGCTTAATTTCCTATAAGATAGGAACATAGGAATTGTGATAGTGGATCAGACCCACGATCCATAGATGCTACAGAGGAAGATGCAAGAAACCCCACAGTAAGCAGATGTAAGATAAACTAACCTCCATTAGGTTCTTATTCTAATCTCTAATCATTAGATATTGGTTTAAACCCTGAAGCATGAGGATTTATCTTCCTTCTAGCACTCTTGTTAGTATTAACTAATATGACTTATCTGTATTAGCACGTATAAGTTAGTATTAACTAAAATACTTATCTATATAAATGACCAATCTCTATTTGAGTCTTGGTAAGTGACATCCTGTGGCACTGAGTTCCATAGTCTAATTATACATTATGTGGAAGAAGTATTTCCTTTTATTTGCTTTGAATTTGCCACCTTAGAACATCACTGACTATCCCCTTATTCTTGTGTTATGAGATCGAGCAAGCACAAAACCTTAGTGTATTCTCTACTTTTAGCACATCCCCTCTTATTCATCTCCTTCCTAAGGTAAACTATCTCAATCTTTCCACTCTCTCCCTATGAGAGTTTCTCCATGTCCCTAATTATTCTTCTCACTTTTCTCTAAAAGTTCTCTAATTCTACAATAGCCTTTTTGACATGGTGTGAGCAGTGCTGCATAGAGTATTCTAGATGAGGTTGCATTCATTCAATGGCCTTGTAATACTCTCCGTACTATTCATCATGCCATTTCTTATGCATCCTAGCATCATTTGCTTTTGCTTTTTTACTATTGAGCTGTCCACACTGAGGATCTATTTCCTTTCTACAATGATAGAATTCATTTAAAAGCCAGTGAGGGATATGAGAGTTCCAATTTTTCCCCCTCCCTCCATTGTGCATTACTTCACATTCATCAACACTGAACGTCCTCGGTCATCACTTTGTGCATTCACTTAGTTTGGTTAAGTCAGTCCCTCTGAAGTTCCTCACTGCCTTCTCTCGGTTTGACTAACTTCAATTACTATGTAACTTACAAAATTTGAAGAAGACCATAGTTAGTTTAAAATGTTAAGTGTCTTTAACAAAAAAGTGATGTACAAACTAAAATCTCAGATTTTAGGGTGTTAAAATAGGGTCTGGCTCCCATTGATTCAATGGTCTTTGACTCGGATCCTTAATCATTTGCAGTCAAGAAACCATTTCAGCTAACGGTTTGGGTTTCCAGAGTAATACTTTCAAAAAACAAAAATATCTCAACAGTTTCTCTGTTATATAAAAATTATTTGTATTTTCATTGGAAATGGCATGTTTGTTATCTTATTTTAAAGATCAACCAACATGTTGCTTTATCTTGCAAGCTGATAACACTTCTACAAATTCTAACCTTGGTAAGCTAACAAATGCACCAAGGAAGCCACTTACAAGAGTTTTTCTTCCATAAAGCCAGAAGTAACTTTTCACATATCAATTACAAGGCAAAACATAATCTCAGTCATTCCTTTCCCATTTGGGGGTCTTTGTAAATTGTATTGGTTTAAGAAATTAAATACAGTGACTAACTCTCCAAAGATATTAAAGGGTGATGGGGAATGCACACTTGGCAAAGAGATCACCTTACTTGTAGGAAACATTTTTTGCCTCCTACATATTATGATTTAGTAATCACATTGTTATCTGGCATATTTGAAATGTTCTAGCAACAGCATCAGGATTCCATTCAGAAGTGTATTATAAAGTTTATTCTGCAAAGGTGTTTGTTGGCTAAACTGAACCGCTACATCTTTTTCTGAAAATGACCCTTATTAATGTTATTTAGTGCAGAAAATATGCATACTTTCCAATGTGGCCATTTAAATATTTGTCACAGCACTGTTGTTTTTAATTAATACAGGCTGATATTTCACGGCAAAAAATGAATAGTTGTTTTATATCTGGGAAGGTAGAAAGGCGCATATTTAATAGTTGGCCAATATTTTGGCTGAGTCAGATCTTAAAGGTGACCTAAAAAAAGTTAGCTTTTGCCATCTCCCCCCAACCCTTACCACCTCCTTTCTTTTAATGAACAAAGAGAACCTGAAAGAGGTATTTTTCCCTGCTAGTTTTCACATCAGAAATTCAAATTTTTTCTATCCTGAAACATTTTAGGTTGACTAGGGATTAGAACAAGTGTATTTATGACATCTCAAGAAACTGACAGCTGAAGAAATGAGAAGGGAAGGGATCTGATTTAGTCAAACTGTTTAAAATATTTGGGTTTAATACCAATGCCTAATGAAAACTTTGTAGAAAGGGTGTCTTTGTTAAAGATGAGAATTCCCCACCCCAGTCCCTCAACCTTAAATGAAGTTCTGAGTGCTAGTAAAGGTAGGGTACTAGTCCATTATTTAAAACACTCACTAATGACAGATGAAACAAGGTATTCCTCACAATGAGCAGACAGCACTGCCCACCGAGAAACCTGGCAAACCCACCTGATTCACAGGCCTCGGGGAAGAAATAACTTTTTAGGACAACAGGCAAGACCTAACAGACAGATGAGTGGGGGGAAAGAATTCCAGAGTTGAGGGCCTTCCTGTGAGAACACCTAACCACCAGTTCCCAGAGTGTGTAATCTGAGGACTGTCAGTTCAAGCCCCTGACCTGATCTCACTGTTGTCACAGCTCACTGGGAGGAGAAGTAGATTGCCACATCTCTAAACTGCACTTTATTATTATTTATATCAAAGCAGTGTCCAGTTAGTTCCGGGTCCTATTGTGCTAGGTGACATTCAAATATATACAATTAAAGATAGTCTGTGTTCCAAAGAATTTATAATCTCAAGCCATGTCTACACACAAACTTGCACTGCTTTAGTTAAGCCATTGTAAATCCTCTGTGGATACTCTGTGGTTTAAGAATGGCTTACTGTGCTTTACCTTAAGTTTGTTCCCAACTGTTCAAGCTAGATTGAACAAATCCAGTTATAAAGAAAACTAACGGTGTCCAGCCTGGTGTTTGCACCAATTTAATGACATCTGTTCAAAAAATCAATGTAAGTTAAACTGGTGCAACTTTACCATGTAGACAAACCCTAAGGTAAGGCTAAATGCAATGAGTAGGTGAAAACACATAAGGAAGAAAGGATGGAGTAAGAGTAGTACATACATGTTTTGCATAGACTAGCTGTGTACCCCAGGAAGCAAATAGGGAGTCAGTGCCATTGTCAGAGAAAAGATCTAATATGTTCCTCTGGCTAAAACGGCCAGGTATGAGAGCAGCCACATTCTGCACCAGCTGGAGCATCTGGGTTGTCTTCATGGGTAGCTCCATCTAGAGAGCATTGCAGTGACTCAATCTAGAAGTCACGAACATATGGACCATAGTGGCAGTTCAGCTCCAGGAAGTCACATAGGATTTTGACACATGTAATTAACTAATTAAACTAAACAGTTCTTGGGTTTATTTTGTCCCCAGTACTACCAGCTTCTGCTGAATGCCAATGTTCTGTAAACTAAAACCATCTATTCAAAGCCAAGAAATATCAATGCCATGTTCTCTTCCCACTTTTCCTTTATTGTAAAGGGCTTACAATATTGCTTACTCTACATTTACAGTACTGAACTTCCTTTCTTTTCTCTTCTCTTAAAAATAAAATCTCTTTTAATAGAAACTGGTGACTGGCCTGTGCCAGATCCTGAAAACACTACCAGGAGTACAGCTTCATGCTGTGAGAAGTCCTACTGACTTCAATAGATAGAAAGCACTCAGGTTCCTAAATATTTGCAGGATTGGGCTCTTGGGTTGCTGCTATAGTCAAAGCTGGCTCTGACAGAACAACTTTTCCCACCAAGACCTGAGTTACAGCCCTTGAAGATTTTTCCTCCTATCACTTCCTTCTCAGGTTGCAGAATATCTAGTCACCACTGTGATGATGACTGTGGTGGGCTGATATGAATGAAGAGCTTTGGAAAGGTTTAAAGAAATGAGAGCAGATATATGACAACTGAATGTTACAGCTCATATTTTCCTGAGTAAGGATAATGTTGAAGAGCCTTCAGGAGTGAATTTTGACTACTGAATATCCTCTTTCTCCCCTCAAACTCCTCATCTTTCTCACCTCCCACCCATCACTCTCCCCCAAGTTCCATAATGCACAAATTCTTTTGTACAGTTTCTTACCAGGTCGAATCAGCTAAAGTAATACAGTTTTAAAAATAAAAGCTAAAATTGTACTTGATAATGCAGAACTGGATATTGGGGGCCTGATTCTGTTCTCAGGCCAGTTTGACTGCATTGATTTCAATGAAGTCATTTTTTATTTACATCAGTGTAAATGAGCTCAGAATCATGCCTTGTATTGGAAGGCATGTCCACTTATTTATTAGTGAAATTCCTAGATATCAGAAGTGAGAGGAAAGAACAGGAGAAACAATGCTAAGGTCCTGAAGTTACAGCCTATGGCAACCTGCATTTTAATAATATACATAGCAAATAGAAAAACCCCTAGAAAAAATTTAAGGAGGAGGCGGAAAAATACATTGCCTAGTTAGGAAGTTATTGGATACTTGGTGACAGAGAGCAGAAAATGTAGAAGGAGAAATGTTTCTGGTTCCCACCTTCCCTAGTATTAATTCACTCCTTGGGTGTCCCATCTTTTATTACACAAATTATTCTACAAGGAAACATTCAGCTGCACAAATAATTGAAACAAGGAGATAGATATTCAGCATGTATATAGGCAAATACAATTTGTGAAGAAAGACTTATAAAATACGTTCTTAGGTTACATTGCAAACACTGTGGTGTTCTGGGAGTCTAGCAGCCAGTACTCATGTAGGACACATATGATACTGTATCCACTAGTGTCCTGCAGCTCTTGTACTGTGTGTCTGGCCTTGACGCTCACACCAAGTAATTGTTTGCATATATGTGTGATGTCCTAGTTGCTAAATGTTTGGCCAAATCCTTGTTTGGATCATTTAATTTTGTGCGTAGGTAGTCTACAATGCAAAAAAATGTGTGTTCTTAACTCAGGTTAGCTAACCTGAGTTAGCTTCTTGGATTAAAAGGGCCATGAAGACATGGCAACTCAACTTTTAACCTGGGTTAACAGCACATGGGTTTGGGGAACACTGTGTTATGCTTTATTAATTGTCCATTCCACGCACAACTCTAGTTCCCATATCTACCAACTACCTTTTAATTTATTTTATTGCTCTCCCATTTCTTTTATCACAACCCCTTCCAGTCACAAACAATGTAGTAGTTGTAAGTGTAAGCCAGGGGTTGGCAACCTCTGGTACGCGGCTCACCATCCCAGGACAATGGGGGCGGCAGAAGGCGCTGCAGGCCGAGGGATGTGCCGGCCATGGCTTCGCATCTCCCCCATTGGCCCATGGCCAGTGGGAGCTGCAATCGGCCAAACCTGCCAACGTGGCAGGTAAACAAACTGGCCTGGCCTGCCAGGGTGCTTCCCTGGTGAGCCACATGCCAGAGGTTGCCGACCCCTGGTGTAAGCAATGCTCTGTCACCCAGGGATCACTAACCCCACAAGGCCATTATGAATGAATTGGTTTGCCCACCCCAATGCCATTTTGTCTGGGGTTGTCTTTCTCCCAGCGAGAAAATTCATTTAAATTCACTGATACTCTCTCACAAAAAGCTCCAATAGGACTTTTGGTACTTTTTCTTATGTAGGTGTCTATTACCCTATCCCATTTTTTCCAGTTGCTATCTGCTCACCCTACTCCTGACCTAAAACTGAAGTGTGGGAATGAGTCCTAGAGCACAGAAAACCTTGTGCGGGCAGATGCTTTTGAACCAATATTGTTATGTGAAAGGATTTTCCTTCATGCTAGAGTTAGGCCTGGTCTACACTGGGGGTGGTGTGGGGGTGGGGAGGCGATGTAAGATATGCAACTTCAGCTACGGGAATCTTATTCTGACTTACCTCCCATCCTCACCGCATGGGATTGACGGCCGCTGCTCCCCCGCCAACTCCGCTACCCCTACTCACTCCGGTGGAGTTCTGGAATCGACGGGGAGCATGTTCCGGGATCGATATATCACGTCTAGATGAGATGCAATATATCGATCCCCTATATGGCAGGTAGTCTGGACGTACCTTTAGATTGTGCTAAGTGTTATGTTTATAGCATATGCAGAAAAAAGTTAGATAAAAACATAAAATGCTCTTGCTGGTTGCAACATAACTCTCTTTTATTGCTTGGAATTCAGAACGATAACACACAAGAACCCCAAAACAGAGAGAGATAGAGGTGGCAGCTCCCTAAAATGGACAGGTGCAACCCAACCCACCTTACTCTAGCCTGACTCTGCCAACTGGCTCTGATCACAGGCTTCCCTACAGAGCCCTCTCGCCTACAAGCAGAACCAGGAAACTCCTTACAAATTAGAATGATAGCTTGTAGCTTTAACACACTTTTCAATATACCACACTAATCACTGCCATTGTGCCCAGTTGGGGAACAGTAACGCTCATTTGCCTCTTTCAAGATTTTGTAGAAGTTTTAGTAGCATTCATCCTCAAGTATCCTAGGATATCCTCACTGTGTTTGTAGTGTGTGGCCTGATACAGCTTATTCAATGCTACATCCTTGTAGATGATATAATGTTTCTCTCCTGACTCTGTGGAGATGAAAATAATAGAGAAAGATGGTCCATGTGAATTATCATCATTGTCTCAATTTCATCGATTAAAAATTGTGACCATATTCTGAGGTTGCTGTCTTGCTAGCTATGAAAAGTCAGTCCCTAAAGTGGGAATCCTGCAGCAGAGCTAATATGTAATTGCAGTGAGGTCAAGTGGCCCTCCTACCCGACATGGGAGATCAAGGGACCATTACACTCCCCTTGGAGAGCGGAGCCTAAATCACCCCGCCCCCCTCATGGGAAGTGCCAGGGCGTGGCCAGAAGTATAAAAAGCTGGCCCTGCAGCACAGTTGGGGCAGACCTGTGCAGGAGGATTCTTTGCTTGTTCTGCAGCATCCCAGAGAGGAACATATGCCTGGCTGGTCTCGATCCCCAGATGCCAACGAGGACTGGCCCAGAGTGCCTGCAACTGTGTACCCAGAGGAGCCAGAAGAGGTCTGGAGGCCACAGGTACCAACCCTCGGGGAGGCAGGAAGTGGCCCAGAGGCAGCCATGGAGCAGCTGGCAGCTGAACCAAGTGTGGCTCAGTTGGTCTGTTGTGGGCCCTAGGCTGGGATACAGTGGAGCAGGGTAGGCTCATGTCCCCCTGCCATCCCACCCCAGGGTGGCTGACTCCCTACACTGTGCCAGGAAGCTCTAGCCCTGAAGAAGGATCCTCCCTTATAGACTGTTTGTTTGCTGGCTGCCTGAGCCCCGCCTAGGGTAAATCCAACCCTGATAGATTGTGTTGTTGCTGGCTGCCTGAGCCTCCTTAAGCCCAGGCCCCCAGCTCTGTTATAGACTCGGTTTAAGGGACTGGCAGCTTGAGCCGCCCAGACCCAGGCTGAAGGCTGATGGTGACTATTGGCCATTCAGACTCTGGTCCTAGCCAGACAGACCAGACTGAGAGGTCTCCCTCTCCACAGGAGAGCTAGGGACCATTACACATGGTGGGGATGATGCCCACATTTGCCTCCCCTGAAATAAGGGGATGAGCTAACTACAAGGTCCAATAGACCCTTCCACCCTTCCCCAGTCTGTAGAGGATGGAGGTTGAACAGCTGATCAAATGGCTTGCCAGGAGCCAGCAGCAGCTGTTGCAACAACTTGGCAGTCAACAGCAGTAGCTGATTCAGCAATTGGGTCCCGAAACAGAGAGCAACAACAGCAATGCCTGCAGCAGCTTGTGGCCCTCTGGCTGACCCCAGAGCTTCCCAACCCCAGCGGGAACACAGGACCCCTTGATCCTGTCGTGCCTGTACGCCTCACCAAGATGCGGCCCGATGATGACCTCGAGACATTTTTAATTCTGTTTGAGTGAGCCACCTCTGCAGCTAAGTGGCCCTTGGCCCAATGGACCACTTTGTTGGCGCTGTATCTAATAGCTCGGGCCCAGGCCGCCTATAGGGCACTTCTCATGGCTGAAGCACATGACTATGAGCGACTGAAGGCCGCGATCCTCGATGCCCTGGAGATCACCCCTGAGACATTCCAACGGCAGCTACAGGAGAAGACATACACCCCAGGAACTTGGCCCAGAGGTGAGAGGCATGCTGGCAGTAGCTACTGCCGGAACAGCATACAGGGGCTGAGGTAGCAGAACAAGTTGCGCTCAAGCACTTTTTTCATATCCTTCCAGCACACAGAAGGACTTGGGTCATACATCACCGACTGTCTACGCTGAGCAAGGCCGTAGCTTTGATGGAGGACTTTCTGGTGGTCGAGACCCCTGTAGGACCAGGGCCCCGTCCTCCAATGGCCGTGCCAGTTCATTCCCATGAAGAAAAGCAAGCTCCAATCTGGCCTAAGACCAACAGGTGGCCGGGAAGTCGGCCCGGCCCGATGAAGGCCCCGGAGAAAGTGGGGGACACCGCTAGATGCCCTCATGGAAGGGAGACTCCAGGCCACAGAAGTGCCCACCCCTTTGCCTACTGCATCAGACCAGCCCCCGTGCCCTGAACTTGGCCCGTTTCACCTGTGGCCACTTTGGACACCTTAATTGAAAGTGCCCAATGATGAACTGCAATTTTGGGCAGGTCTGCTTGGGGAAAGCCCAGGCCTGTAAGCAACGCTCAAGTAAGCTGACTATCCCCATTATGGCAAATAGAACCCCCATCTCTGCGCTCATTGATTCGGGGTGTAGGCAGACACTTTTCCACCAGGGTCTCACGCCCCTGCCCAAACCATCACTAGGGTCATTCAGCTCCAGTGTATCCACAGGGATGTGTGCCCTTACCCCAAGACCCCAGTAACCTTGACTGTAAAAGTGGAAACTGGACCCTGATGGTTGGGCTAGCCCTGAAGTTGGTGTACCCAGTCATCCTGGGCCGAGACTGGAAGGCTTGTGGGGGTCCTGAGAGCAATGGCCAATAGGTCCTTGCCTGCAGGGACTGCCCTTGAAGGTGAACCCATAGGGGAAGCTGACCAAACCCTGGAGGACCTGACTGGGAGGACAAATCTGCTGGCCTCCCAAACTCTTACATCCCAGAAGGAAGGGGACCCAATCAGAAAGAGGCCCCAATATTGGAGGAAGACTTCAGTCGTGACTAACAGGAGGACCCCTCCCTTAGGTGGGCATACGAACAATTGGTGAGGGTTAAGGGGACCCTGACCGTGCCCCACCAGGCCACCACATTCCCCCACCAGCTCAAAATGGGGCTATCACCTGTACTGGATCACCCGTGAACCCCAGCCCGAAGAAACTTGGGTGCAACTCGTGGTTCCTCGATGCCACCGATGTGTGGTTCTGCAGCTGGCCACCTAGGCCACAAGAAAACCCTGGCCCAGATCCTGGCCCTATTCTACTGGCCAGGAGTGTATCGAGAGGTCAGAGACTTTTGCAATTCTTGCCCAGAGTGTCAATGAGCAGCCCTAAAGGGAGTACCGAAAGCCCCTCTTGTTCTGCTGCCTGTCAGAGGCACTCCTTGCAAGAGGATGGCCATGGATCTCGTGGGGCCCCTGCCCAAGAGTGTTGCAGGGTTCCAGTATATCTAGTGGTCCTGGACTATGTCACTCCATTCCCAGACCAAGACATCAATTTTACATCCAAGCTCCTGCACTAAATCTGTGACCTCCTAGGGATAAAGAAATTACAAACCTCCATCTACCATCCCCAGACAGGCAGACGCACTGAAGCATATGTTGTGGAAATTCCCCCCAAAAGATATTCACCAGTGGCACCAGCTCCTTTCCCCCTCCCCCACCGTTACTGGCCCTCTGGGAGGTGCCTCAATCTTCAACCAAGCTCTTCCCCCTTTGAGTTGCTCTATGACTGACAGCCAAAAGGGCTGCTCGATCTCATGCAGGAAGACTGGGAGCAGATGCGGGACTCACACAACCTCCTCGAGTATGTCCTGCAGCTCCAGGAACAACTGACCCAGGTGGGAGACCTGGCAAGGGAAAACCTACAGACTGCCCAAAAGGCCCAAGAGAAGACATATAAGCAGGGATCCCACAGGAGGACCTTTATGCCAAGTGACAGGGAATTGCTTCTACTCCCATCGGAGTCGTTGAAGCTGCTAGCATGGTGGGCTAGTCACCTATGAAGTGTTCCAACCTGACCGAAAGAAAAAAAGCAAATATCATGTCAACTTGTTAAAGGCGTTGTGGGAGTGGGAGGGGCTCTTGATCACATTGTACTCCCCCCCCCAGCCCACCCCCCGAGCCCAACCTAGAACCTGAACTACTGGTTCCCATCGAACCAGAAGAGCTGCAATTGGGAGATATCTTGAGCGAAGAACAACCGAAGCAGGCCAAAGAGCTGGTAAAGTTCTTCCCTAAAACGGTCACAGGAAGACCCAGACAAACCACACTGGTGCAACATAAGATAATGATCAACCCAGGGGAGGTTATGAGAGACCACCAGGCCATTGCCACACCACATGTGTGAAATACTGGAAAAGGAGGTGCAGACCATGCTGGAGTTGGGGGTAACTGAGAAATCGCAGAGTGACTGGTGAAGCCTCATCATCTTGGTCCCAAAACCGGATGAGATGGTCCGCTTCTGCATCGACTTTAGGAGGGTCAAACACATTTCAAAATTTGATGCCTATCCAATGCCGCGGATTGACAAGATACTAGACCACCTTGGAGATGCTCAGTACATCAGTACTCTGGACCTTACAAAGGGGTACTGGCAAATCCCCTTAAGTCCAAGCGCTCGGGAGAAGACTTCCTTTGCTAACCCCACTCGGTTGTGTCAATTCACCCAAATGCCTTTTGGGCTTCATGGGGCACCCGCCACCTTCCAGAGGTTGATGGATTGGGTCCTACAGCCACACAAAGCCTATGCAGCTGCATATCTTGGCAACGTAGCGATTTACAGCCACGGTTGGGAGGACCACTTCAACCAAGTCGCTGCCATCTTAGGGGCCCTGCAGGATGCCAGGCTGATAGCCAACCCCAAGAAATGCAAAATTGGCTGGCAAGAGACCACCTACTTGGGATACATCCTCAGGCGAGGGCAAGTGTGACCTTTGGTAGAGAAGGTCCAGGCGCTACAGATCTATCAGGCCCCCCACTATGAAGAGACAGGTGTAGCAATTCCTGGGGCTAGCAGGTTGCTACCACCACTTTGTCCCTGGGTTTGCCTCGATCACAGCCCCACTGACAGAGCTCCTGAAGAAGGACAGCCCTTGGCGCATGCGGTAGACAAACGAATGCCAACAGGCCTTCCAAACCCTCAAGGACCGGCTGTGTGAAGAGCCAGCACTCTTCAGTGCTGACTTTGACAGTGAGTTCCTGCTGCAGATGGACGTGTTGGAGGTAGGCCTGGGGATCCTTTCACAAGAGATAATATGGGGTGTTCTTCCCCATTTACATATCAGTCGCAAGCTGTTCCCCTAAGAGCAAAATTATGCAATGATTGAGAAGGAAGCACTGGCCATCAAGTGGGTGGTGGACACCTTACAGTATTATCTTCTAGGCAGCCCCTTCATACTAGTAACTGACCATGCACCTCTGAAGTGGTTACAAAACAGAAAGAGAGAAACTCCCGGATTATGGGTTGGTACCTAACCCTGCAGCCCTATACCTTCACTGTTCGGCATCGAGCAGATAAGGACCATATCAATGCGGACTTTTTTTCTCTCATTTGGGGGAAGATGAGGGTGCCATGTCTGGGTTCCCAGAGATTGACTTGAGGGTGGTGGTGGAGTGAGGCCAAGTGGCCCCCCTCCCCACAGGAGAGCAAGGGACCATCACACTCCCCTTGGAGGGTGGAGCCTAGCTCACCCCACCTCCCTTGCTGGAAGTACCAGGGTGTGGCCAGAAGTATAAAAGGCTGGCCCTGCAACACAGCTGGGGAAAAGCCTGCAGAGGAGAAGGACGTTCCGCCTGTTCTGCAGCATCCCAGAAGGGAACCTACACCTGGCTGGTCCCGATCCCCAGATGCCAACAAAGACTGTCCTGGAGTACCTGCAGCTGTGTATCCTGAGGAGCCAGAAGAGGCAGGAAGTGGCCCAGGGGCAGCCGCCTGCCAAACTGGGTGTGGCTCAGTTGGCATGTTGCAGCTGGATCCCCGCTGACGCAGGGGCAGCCAATCCTGACCCTGCCAGGGCACTGGACTAGGACACAGTGGAGTAGAGTAGGCCTGCATCTCCCTGCCACCCCACTCTGGGGTGGCTGACTCCCTACAGTGTGTGTGGAAGATCTAGCCCTGAAGAAAGAGCCTCCCTTATAAATGGTTTGTTTGTTGGCTGCCTGAGCCCCACCCAGGCTAAAGCCACCTCATGTAGACTGGCCTTTCTGGCAATCAAAATCCTTTCAAGAAAGTGTTAAGGATTACAAAGAGCTGTTCAGCATGCTCTGTTAAGCAGAGTGGAGAATAATACCATCCCATTGTGAAGGACTTTGACTGCCAGAAAAGCCAGTCTATCACGGCTGGCTCACAGGCCTTGCAGTGAAGAACCCTGTCAGAGTATTTCCCGGAGCCCACCACAGGAGGCACCGGGGCTCAGGGCTTCAGCTCTGCAGGAGGCACCGGGGCTCAGGGCATCTCCCGAAGGTACCACAGGGCTGGCTATTGAGGTCAGAGAAAGCCATTGCTACAGATTTCCCATCTTTCACAGGACCCCGGATTATTTCACAGCTCTGGGGGTAGGGGGAGAAAACCTCCAGGCTACTGCTGACAGCAGCAGGAATGCTGAAAGCTCTGTTGATCAAGCAGGGTTACCAATTCAGACTCTGACACTGACTCCCTCTGTTGCTATAGTCAAATCACATAACATTTCTGCTTTGGTTTTCCCCATCTGTAAAATGCTTGCTTACCTGACAGGGAATGGTGTGATGATTAAACAGCTAATGTTTGTAAATCACTACGCATGTGCTTCAATTCACCCAAAAGTGCACACAGCTTTCCAGTGTCTGGGGGCCTAGTGGCAGCAAGCAGCCCTCCAGCTTATTTGAACAAATATACCTTGGAAAACTCCATAAAACACTGGCAACTATGCATAGGTCCGAGCCTCAGCAAAAGCAATCGGGCTGCACTTCTGCAGCAGGCAGCTGATGGGAGGGGGAACTAGGGCTGGTTGAAAGTTTTCAATCAAAACTGGTTTTTGTTGGAAAATTGGTTTTGACATTGATTTTTTTTATTTTTTGAAAATAGAAATTGTGCAATGCAGACATTTCTCATGAAAAATTTTCAAAGCCAAAAACTGAAATATTTTGACATCACCACAGTGCCTTATGGGAGGAGCTGTTTGGTTATCTCATGTCTCAATACTCCTCTATGGGCTGGCCTCCCCAGTCAGACTTCAAATCCCATGATGCATCACAGCCAGAAACTCCCATGATGCCCTGTCTTCCCTCAGGAAGGGGCAGAGACCATAGTGCATCATAGGAGAATATAGGAGTCTATAGAGGAAAATTGGAGCAAGAGGCATCTCTACTGCATTTCCAAACTAAACTATATTTCAATTTTTGGCTCAACTATTTGGATTTTCCTCAGTTCTTTGCAGAAAAGTGAACATTTTCCATGGGAAAAGAAATCCATTTTCCAACCAGCTCTAAATTAGACAGACATTCTACCTTTCCCCTTTAAAATATATATATATATATATATATATTTTAATGTAAAATCAATCAGTTGGGTTTGGGATGTCTCTAAGCATCATCTTTCTGTATATCCCCCTCAGGCAGTATGTGAGATCACAGTGCCTGGGATTTGCCTCTGGTGATTTAACAGTAGTTTGTAGGCCTGCACAAATATGCAAAGGTCAGCTCTGGGGTACAGCAAAAAAAGCTTTTGCTTCCTCTCCCCCTCCTCCTTACACACTTTCATGGAGCTGGCCATGATTGATCCCTAATGGTTAAGGATAAGATTTTTGTCATGGAGGTCACAGATTCCGTGACTTTCATAGACCTCTGATATTTTCTGCTTCAGCTCCGAGCCGCTAGTCGTGTGCCCTATGGGAGCCATCAGCTACCATGGGGTGAGTGCTGAACCCCCACCCCTGCAGCAGAGCGCAGGCTCTCATCCTCCCCCAGCAGGGCTTGGCCTTCAGTCATTAGCTCCCCCTCCCCATTAGCTCCCCCTCCCTCCATTAGCTCCCCCACCCCATTTTTAGTAAAGTCACAGACAGGTCACAGGCTTCTATGAATTTTTGTTGATTTGCCCACAACCTGTCCATGACTTTTACTAAAAATAATCATGACAAAAATCTTAGCCTTACTAATGGCTCATGATTTAATTTTATGCTCCTCTTGTTCTACTCTTCTCTTTATGTCACTGCGGATAGGCCTGGCACTGATCAATATGCAATTGTAAATATAAGGCAGAGTAATGATGGACAAGAATTTCTTGGTTGGAAGGAAAGAGTGTTGCCGAATATGCTGTCATCACCTTACGCAGCAGAGCTACTTCTCCCCAGTGGAGTAGAGCTGCAGATCAAGAGCAGTCATTGCTGCTACTAGCTGGTTTATAGATAAATGCTTGGACAATTTAGAGAAGGTTTCAAATTCATCTGGAAAATGAAAGTTTGTTCTCATCTCCCATCTTTCATGGAGGGGGGGACGGGACTTTTTTTGGCCCAAGGGCTGCATCGGGTTTCCAAAATTGTATGGAGGGCTGGTTAGGGGAGGCTATGCCTCCCCAAACAGCCTGGGCCCCGCCTCCTATCCGACTCCTCCCACTTCCCACCCCTTGACTGCCCTCCATCCACAACCCCACCCCCTGACCACTACCACCCCAAAGTCCCCTGCCCTCTTCCTGCGCCACAGCCACACCACCCAGAGCGGCAGGATAAGTAGCTGCGCTGCCCAGCGGGAGCCAGCCATGCCACCGCGCAGCACAGAGACTGGGTCAGGCTGGGCTCTGCAGCTGTGCTGCCCCAGGAGCTTGCAGCCCCGCTGCCCAGAGCATTGTGCCAGTGGTGCAGTGAGCTAAGGCTGGGGGGGAGGGGCCAGGGGCTAGCCTCCCAGACCAGGAGCTCAGGGGCCAGGCAGGAGGGTTATGCCAGCCAGATGTGGCCCATGGGCCATAGTTTGCCCACCTCTGATATACAGGGTAAGAAAAAGAAAGGAGCCCAAGCTTGTAAAACTACGTAACTGTACCACATATTGCAGCTACCACTAAAGCCATCTGCACACAGACTGACTTCCTGGTTCCTCCTCCAAACTTTTTCCTCCTGTGCCCCTCCCTCCAATTCCCAGCAGCTAGCTACATCCCGTGTTAAGCTCTTGTCTTGTGCTGGGCAAGGTGATAGAGCAGTTTCTGTAATGCTGTGAGTTGATGTAGCCACCATGGAACTGTGATGGCCCAGTGCAAGGCAAGGGAAAATCCTCCATCATTTGCCATCTCTTATCTTACACTGTAAGCTTTGCTGTGGTGCCATCCAGCAGTAGGTTAGGCACATCTATCATCTGAAACAGCACAGGCCAATCCTGGAAGTTGATGTTGGTGCTGAATATATTTAGTCATAGCTGTGGAGCCAGGTTACTGAATTTCTCCCTTTGGCTTGTTTTACTCTTGTTTATATATAAGTAGGGCCCTACCAAATTCACACCCATCAAAAATGCATCATGGACTGTGAAATCTGGTCTTTTGCCCAATACTGTACAGATTTATCAGGGGAAAACCAGTGTTTTTCAAATAGGGGGTCCTGACCCAAAAGGGAGTTGCAAGAGGTCACAATGTTATTTTAGCAGGGGATTTGCAGTATTGCCCCCCTTACTTCTGCACTGCCTTCAGAGCTGGGTGGCTGGAGAGCAGCTACTGTTAGCCAGGCACCCAGCTCTGAAGATGATGCCCTGCCAGCAGCAGCACGGAAGTAAGGGTGGCAATACCCTGCCATGCCACACTTACTTCTGCGCTGCACAACCCCCCACAATAACTTTGCACCTTCCCCCCCCCCCCCAACTCCTTTTTGGGTCAGGACACCTACAATTATAACACCATGAAATTTCAGATTTAAATAGCTGAAATCATGAAATTTACAATTTTTAAAATTCTATGACAGTGAAATTGACCAAAATGGCTCATGAATGTGGTAGGGCCCTATACTTAAGTGATATGGTGCAGATTGGGTCAATCTAATCAGATTTGTGACAAACAGCAGATGCTGACTACCTCCCTCAGAGCAACCTCACTAATTCTGAAGACATTCGTGATGATAATCAGATGAAGGCACGAGGCCGGACTAACACAGCATCAACACTAGTACTGCCAGCACAGGTGAAGGGAGCTCTTGAGTTTGCTAGGCACAATTACCACCCCTGTTTGTTGTGGAAATTCTCTATTACAGGTCTAGTCTGACTCCTCTGTTACTTACAGTACTTTTACCCCAGTGTAACTCCATTAACTTCAGTGGACTTACTCTTGGTTCTCACAAATAAGAGAGGAGAATTAGGACCCTTATTTTGAGCGTCAGTCATGGATACCAGATTTTTCGCTAACTACCTCATTATCATCCTCCCTCTCCACTCCACATGCTTGCCCATTTTTCAACAGATGTTTTCTGAGAAGTAGAAGGGTGGTGTTAGCTAAGGTGTCTCATTCTCACTGAACCCTTAAGCTTTGTTGGCTGACTATTGTTTCCTGGAATTTGTTTGAAGTGTAGGTGCCTGAGGATCTTTTGACAGTTTTAACTGGAAGCCAAGATACTTCCTCCACCTCACCACATGCTCAGTGGAAGATGGCCAACATTTTGTTTTGGATTTCTTGTGTGGTTTATTCAAAAACCACCCTGGCCTCATCTACAATAGATTTTTTTTAATTCCCTATTGTTGCCATCAACATAGTTCCAATGGCAGGACTGGGCCTGAAAGTTCACAATACAATTTGGTTTTTTAGACAGGAGGATACTGGTGAAAAGGGAATTCTCAGTGTCAGTGTAGAACAGCTGTTGGCAAAAGTAATACAAAGGGTGGTATTGCAACAAGGTGTGTGTGTGTAGTGGGGTAGAGTACAACCTCAGGAGCAGGACAAGAAAAAGCAGGGCTTCTGGGGTCATGTGAAACTGCAAAGGTCAAAGTTATCTAGGACATGGGCCTTTTCCTTAGCTAACCTTCAGGCTTCTCATCAGTCCAGACTCTCTGCTGGTATCTGCTAGATCAGTAGTCCCCATTGCAGTGCCCACGGGCACCATGGCGCCCGTGAGGGCATTTATGTGCACCCACCTAGTGCCCAGCAGGGGAGAGAAGCCACAACCCCGTGCCTGCCAGGGACAGAACTCTGGAGCTGCAGGCTTCATTTTATGTTAAATTAAGAATAATAAATATTTGGATCAGCAGTTCAACAATGTTTAACTTTAAAATAAGATGAAAACTGTTTGATATTTTGTAAAAACTCCTTAATTTTTCTTACAGGTAGATAAAAAAGAAAATTCACATGGTAAGGTGAAAGAATAATTGCCAAATGTATTAATACATTTGGCATGTAAAATTATCCTTTTTATCTTATGGATTCATATATTAAGATGTTTTTTGTATTATTTAATGTACAAATACAAAATAAGCCTTGAAAAATTGTTGGCGCCCACCATGCTTTTGAAAACATGAATGTGCTATTGGCCACAAAACGGTTGGGAACCACTGTGCTAGATCAGTGGTTCTCAACCTTTTTGGGCTCAGGACACTTGTAAATGTTTATGGCCTGTCATGACCCAGTAAATAGTCAGGGGGTAAAGGCCCTCTGAGGTGGTCTCAGTCAGATCCTGCCCACCACTTACCTCACAGTTGTGGCTCCTGAAGCCCCTGTGCTGTGGGGCAAGCTGGGCTTGGCTCAGTTCTCTGCTCCAGGCATTGCCACCTCTGGGGTTGCAATGCTGCTCAAGTTCTCCCTGCCCCCCACTGGACCAAATTTGTATGAGCAGAGTTGTGATTAGCACTGCAACCCCATGAGCCACTCATTCAGATTTGGCCTACCCAGAATCCTGTCATGATGGCTAGGTCAAACCTGAGCAGCATTGGGACCCCAGAAGTTGTGGTGCCTAGAGCAGGGAAGTGAGCCCAGCCAGCCCTGTAGGACAGGAGCTGCCATGCGACCCCTTGAAACATTCTGGCAACCCAATTTTGGGTCCCAGTCCACAGGCTGAGAAACCCTGTCCTAGGGTATGTTTACACTGCAATTAGACTCCCACAGCTGGCTCAGGCCAGCTGACTTGGGCTAAGGGTCTGTTTAGCTGTCATGTAGATATTTGGGATCAGGCTGCATCCCGAGTTCTGACTTCACAGGGTCATAGAGCCCAGGCTCCAGCCCAAGCCTGAATGTCTACACAGCAATTAAAGAATGACTTAGTCCAAGCCTCATGAGCCTGAGCCAGCTGGCACTGGCCAACCGCAGGTGTCTAATTGCAAAGCATGCATACCCCTAGAGCAGTGGTCACCAACCATTAGATTGGGATCAACTGGTCAATCGCAGAGCCTCTGCCAGTAGATCGCAGTCTCCGGCCACTAAAAGTCAAGCAGCACAGCTAAGGCAGGCTCCCTGCTTGCCCTTGCCCCACGCTGCTCCCGGAAGCAGCCAGCATGTTCCTGTACAGAGGCAGGGGGCATGGGATCTCCACCCACTGCTCCTGCCTGCAAGCACAGGCACCACAGCTCCCATGGGCTGGGAATAGGGAACTGTGGCCAATGAGAGCTGCAGGGGCAGTGATTGCAGGGAGGCAGTGATTGCAGGGAGGGAGAGCACACAGCCACGTGCCCCAACCCAGGGGCTGTACAGATGTGCCAGCAGCTTCCAGGAGCAGCACAGGGCTGGGGCAGGCAGGGAGCCTTCCTTAGTCCCACAGTGCTGGCACCTGGGAGCCGCCTGAGGTAAGTGCCGCCCAGCGAGAGCCTGAACCCCGATCCCCAGCCCTCTCCTGGAGCGAGCACCCTACACCACCTCTTGCACCCTGAACCCCTTCCTGCAACCCAACCCCCCTGCCCCAGCCTTGAGCCCCCTCCCAGATCCCACACCCCAACCTCCCCTCCCACACCTCAAGCCCCTGCCCACAGCTCTTCCTGCACCCAAACTCACTCCCAGAGCTCACTTCCCTCACCCGCTTCCCACAATCCAAATCCCTCAGCACCAGAGCCTGCACCCCAACCCCATACTTTCACTGGGCTGGGGAAGAGCAAGCGATAGAGGGAGGGGGAAATGGAGTGGGGGACTTGGAGAAGGGGCAGGGTAGATCCTGGGTTGCACTTATATTCAAAACATGATTTTGTTTTTAAAAAGGTTGGAGACCACTGCCCTAGCGTCTGCTCTTCTGTGAGAAACGGGGCAGTCTTCATGCTGGTCCTTTTCTCCCAGCTCATCCCCAAAGTTGGGCGAGAGGAGAACCTTGCCCTGCTCTTTCTACAAGGCTCCTGGCTCTGGGCCCTTAACAACAGTGATGGAAATTCCCCTTGACCACTTCCTTTCTCAGGTCCTTCTATATATGATCAAACCTTTCAGCTCTGAAAGAGACATGCCACACGATGAGGTGGGCTGGCTATTAGGCCCCACAACCCTTAAGGAAGGGACTACCCCATCTCACCCTCCTTCTCAGTTACCCACCCTCTGTTGTGAGTAAGGGGTGCTTTCACAGCACAAACAATTCAAAGTGCTGTCGCCTGTCTACTCTCCATTTTCATCTGTTGATTTTTCATTTTGAGGCTCAGTTTCCTAATTCCAAACCTATGGTGCATTCTTGCTTTTCCAGAGACAGACTATGCCTCTATGCAGTGTGGCAGAGCTCTGACCTTATCCCTGTGGGTCCCGTGCTTCTAGGCGGTTTATACTAGCCTCAGTGGCTCACGGTGACCCTCCACACAGCCCTTCTCTCTCTAGGGTGAGGGTTACAGTCTACTGAGCCCTTTTCATCCTAGGCCAGCAAGGAGGTTGGTGAGAGAACTCCCACAGTCTCTGTTGTCCCTGGGGGCTTATTTCAGAGCAATTTAGCCTCCTGTCCTGACTTCCCCTCCCAGGAGATGTTCCTGTAGTGGTGGCTTGGGTGGGGAACCTGGGCCTGCCCTCTACTCTGGGTTCTGACCCAGGGACCCTAACAATAGCAGCTGTTGGCAGCCAACCTTTCACTGCCAGAGTTGCTACATTTCCCTGGGCCACTTCCCCACAGCTCCTGCGTCTCCCTGACCTTAGGGCTCCCTTACCAATGATTTGAGGGTGTCTTCATTAACCAGCCCTTCAGCCGCACTTCCTCTCCTCTGGCTCCCTGACTCTCCTCTACCTGACTGGAGTGAGCCCTTTTTATAGTATCAGCAGGGCCTTAGTCAGGTGGTCACATTAGCTTCATGGCCTCACCTGACTCTTTGCAGGTTAATCAGTCAGGTGTTCTCATTAGTCTGGAGCAGCCCCTGCTCTTGTCAGTCAAGGAACAGAAAACTGTTATCCAGTGGCTGTATATCTGCCTTCTGCTACTTTGTTGTACCCAACTGGCCTGGGTCTATCACAGCAGATTCCCAAATCTCTCTAGGGTCTTGGCACTTTTATTCCTCTCACTTGTCTGAAGCTCTAGTTTAATGAGGCAGTGTTTTAACAGTACATTTTTTTTTTCTTAAAATCATCAATAAAAACAACCTGCCATGGGAGTAATGGGATCATTCTAATCTGACTGCAGGTTTTGGGAAAACTGACTGAAAATAAAGTCATTGGACTCAGTTAAGTTCAGATGGCTCAAAGCATAGTGGGCTCGGCCCTCCATTTACAATGATGCCCCTTTAAACTCACTCTGGCAGCGTAAAGGAGCCTTAAAATAGGTATGCCCACTGTGTGTGTCTGCAGTTAGAGGGGGCAGGCCATTCTGAGGTAAGCTTTACAACTATGAGTTTCATATTGTTAAAATGTATAACCACCAAGCAGGAATTCCAGACAGCACTCTTCCTAGCCAAGCTATCCAGCTTAAAAATAATTGGGAGCCAGACAAGGAATCACACTATATCCTGTGGAATAACATGCAACTATCAGCCACAATTTGGTAGATACACAGAAAAATACACGTATCTGGTACACCAGAGGATTCAGTGTGTTGTCTGCAACTTTGTTATCTGGATAAGCCAAACAGTCGTAATACAGATCTGGAATTTTAAGTAAATCCTAGCCCAGTCCCTGTGATTACTTTAATAGAGATTTATGAAGCTGAAGTATCTGTGGCAGATTCCCTGGAAGTACACATAATCATGATATTCTATTCTGGCAATGAAGGTGGCAGATTTTTTTTTGTTCTTAAGTCACATTCAATTGTTAGGAAGGCTCTTGTGGGGTGGGTCACCTGTAAGCAAGTTATTTATATATGTTGTATGCAGAGATAATAATATCCCACCCTGAGGAGCACTGTAAGACAGACAATCAATAGCCTCCATTTGTTGGGCTCTTATTGACACTTTGGCCAATCTGCACAAACTGCTTCAAGGCATATTACTCCCCACTCACTCCCATCAACGTTTGTTATCTTTTTGCATTTGTGGAGAGACTGACAATGATATTTGCAAATAGGTGATATTCCATTGGTTAATAGCTAGTTTGACATCAAAGTGAAACAGACCAGAAGAGTAAAGAGTGGGAAATTTTCCAGTATCTGCCTTAGTAGATTACTTTAAGTTGCATGGATGAGTTCATGGCACAGGTTTCGCTCACTTGGATTATCACTTACTATTGTACATAATGTTTTAACACTTCATTACTGTTGTTTTTCTTTCAGAACTAGGGAATATTGATATTTCCATTGATTATTCTCATGGAGGCATGGATTTATGACCAGTGTACTATTTACTAGGGAAATCAAAGTGCCATTTCATAGTTTATGGCTTTTTCCCAGGAATCTCTCGAACAGCAGTATGCATGAATGGGAGAGGTAATTACCATCTCCTGGAAGTTATATGGTATATGCTTTGAAAGAAGATCTACATTAATACAATATGTGCTCTATTTGAAAAGCTATTCCCTGAGATAAAACAAACAGCATCTGACACCCCTGCACCCTACCTCCTCAAGAAAAAGCCTGGAGAAAAAGATCTCTTGCACATTGTTAGCCTATAGGGTGCAACTTCAGGCCAGTGGGGAAAAAACTGCAGAATCAAGGGCTGTCTCCAGTGGATGCACAGCCCTCTCCCTCACACAGTTGTCTGTAGTGACTTTTAGCTGAAGCGCTCCAACTGATTACAACTTCTGTTGAAGATAAGGAGAAAGTGCCTCTCTCACATTGCCTCAAACTATTCTGTGGAACCCAGAATGGATCAGAGGTTGGGTGTTTCACAGAGTAAGCCTACAAATCCTCCATAAACAACCAACAAAAGGTGTTGAGGGCAGGATCTTCTTCAAGGACTTTAGCTCATTCAGTTGGGCTTGGATAGATACTTTTCCTCTCTTTTCTGGTTCACCTTGCCACAGGAGTTTTAAACTGAAAACTTTTCAGGGAAGGGAACTTTTCTTAGATTTGTCTCTGAAGTAATGATACTTACTTAAGGTTTCTGTAGAAATAATGAAAGCTATTAATATCTGGGCATACGCACACTAACAAGAATCACGTTCACTTCCACATTTTTCACCAATAGATGGCACCGATGTACAGTATAGTTTACTGTAAACATCATACACAGATGGTAATACAGGCTTTTAGCTAATTAGCTCCTTAGCCAAAATATTTCAGCAGCATTGTGTTCCTTTCCTCTGGAAGTACAACTACAGTCAAATCTAGTTAATTAACAATGAGTAGGGTCTATATTGCAAGCTACCGAAGTTTGTCAATTAGCACATAATGGAGTGCACACAAGAAGCCAGGATAGTGCATCATAGAAAAGTAGCCTGTTAAGTTAGGCCTTGTTGACACAAGAGTTGTAGTGATTTCATTATCCTGATATAGTTATAAGAGTGTGGGGATTTTTTTTTTTTTAAATTGATCTAGTTATAGTAGTACAGCTAGTAGTGCCAACTCAGGCTTGGTCTACATGGGGCAGGGGTGCGGGCAGGGCCGTCCTTAGCCATAGGCAGAATAGGCAGCCGCGTAGGGTACCACTTTGGCTGGGGGCACCACTCTGCCGGGAGCCCAGGCAGACGGGAAGCAGTGGAGCATGTAAGAGCAGGGCTGCTGGGTCCTAGAGAGAGCCAAATGCAGCACAGTCTGAGGGAGGGGATTGGCTGCTGGGGTCTCTGGGAAGGGGCGGGGGTAGGGGTTGGGGAAGGAGCTCATCTGTGAGTGTGACTCTTCCCCCCCGGGTGAGGTGAGGCGAGGCGAGGCGAGGCAGGCTCCGTGGCTCTGGAACCAGTATCCTTTGTTGTCCCCCATAACATCCATTCTTCTCCCCCACTGGCCCACGGAGCACCCCCTCCTTTCTCCCTCCTCCCCAGGAGCATCCCTCTCTCTCTCCTCCCTCCCCTCCGTCAGGGCTGGGTTGGGTGAGGTGCTGGGGGGTAGGTGGGGGGAGGAGACTGGCTGCCTGCCTGCTGAGGAATGAAAGTGAAAGTAACTCACTTCCTCGGCAGCGAGCCAGGATTGGAATGTCACACAGGGCTTGGCTGGGGTTAGCCAGATGTGTGAAAAATCAGGATAGGGGATTGGGGTACAGTGATCAGATATCCCTATTTTATAGGGACAGTCCCAATTTTGGGGTCTTTTTCTTATATAGGCTCCTTTTACCCCCCCCCCCATCCCTGTCCTGATTTTTCACACTTTCTGTCTGGTCACTCTAGGTGGGGGTAATTGGTGCCTATATAAGACAAAGCCCCAAATATCAGGACTGGCCCTATAAAATCAGGACATCTGGATCTGGCCACCCTAGCTGGGGAGTGCCTCTCCCCCGGGCTGGCAGCTGCCAGTGATCCATCTCATCCGGGGGGAGCTGCACAGGGCAGGATGAGCTGCTGTGGCTCCATGGGTGCCCTGTCCCTGAGATCAGATGCTGTGCTAACTTCACCATGGTCCGTTGGGCTGGCGGTGGTGCCCATTGGCGTGTGATCGGACCTGAGGGTTTGCTGCTGCTGTTGCCACTCTGCACCCCAAGAGGTGGATTTTGGGGTCCTGCAGTTTTCCACCTATCTCCTCCTCTACTGCAGCTGTTGGACCAGCAGGCTGGGGGGTGAGCCAAGCATGAAAGCAGTACTGTGTTGCCATTTAGATTGTCATTTAACAACTTTGTTTGCCAAAAATTCTTGCTAACAATCCTGAATCCAATTTCAATATTTTTTTTTAAAAAAATCAATATCTTAGCCAAAAACAGAAAATTAAGTTGTTGACAATTATTAGTGACAGGTTTGGTTTGAGGCAGGGAGTGGGCCAGTTTTCATCAGAGAAACAAAAAATGTTGACTGACTTTCCTATAGCCTGTTACTCCTGATAAGAGCCCTCCAACAACTGTAATATGCTCATCTCCTTACTAGTGTATAAAGCAGGGGTCGGCAACCTACGGCACACGTGTCAAAGGTGGCAGGTGAGCTGATTTTTGATGGTATGCAGCGGCAGGCTGAGCGGCTCAGCCCATCACTGCTCTGGGGTTCCGGCTGCTGCCCTATTGCCAGCTGGGATACCAGCCATCGGCCCCACTCAGCACCTGCTGCTGGCCTGGGGACCCCCAAGGAACCCCAGGCTGGCAGTGGGCTGAGCAGGACCGGTGGCCAAGACCTCAGATAATAACAATAGTTGAGATATCAATCTGAGGAAGTTTATGAAGCATTGGTTGCTATTTCGGAAGAAGCCAGAGATCCAAAAGCTAAAAGTGAAGCACAGTCATTGGCCTCTGAAATATCCAGCTTCAAGTTTCTAACATCTGTCGTAATCTGGTATGACATTCTTGTTAAAATCTCAAGTGTAAGCAAAATAATGCAGAGTCCAATTATGCAGCTTGATTCAACACTTACCTTACTAAACAACACACAAGACTTTTTAGTGAAATACAGAGAACATGGATTCAAAGAAGCACAGGTTACAGCAAGAGAGCTTGCACAGGGACTCAGTGTAGAACCAAAATTTCCATGTGCGAATGTGACACGAGTTTCAAGGAAAAAATGACAAATGGAATATGAAGGAGCAGATGAGCCCATAGACGATCCAGAAAAGAAATTTGAGGTTGAATTTTTTAATGTTGTGATGGATAAAGCAGTATCTGCTGTTGATGAAAGGTTTAATACCTTGCAAGTACACCATGAACAGTTTGGATTTTTGTATGACATAACTAAATTCAACGAAATAGGAAAACAAGAGCAACTAATGACAAAGTGCAAGAACCTAGAGAGCCTCCTGAAGCACGGTGATAGTTTTGATTTAAATGGACTTGAACTGTACGAAGAATTGAGTACACTGTCATCAATGTTGCCACATGCAAAATCGGTGATGGACATTGTACAGTTTATTCATACCCGCAAACTTGTTGACATATATCCTAATGTGTACATTGCCACTCGTATTCTACTGACAATTCCTGTAACAGTAGCATCAGGAGAACGGAGTTTCTCAAAACTAAAGCTCATTAAAAACTATCTCCACTCTACAATGAGTCAGGAACGCTTAACTGGTCTTGCTATTCTTGCAATCGAACAAGACACGACTTTGTCTTTGTCATACGATGACATTATTACTGATTTTGCAGCCAAAAAAGCCAGAAAGATTGCTTTTAATTAAAAACAAATCTTTGTTTCAATACCTCTTCATATAAATTTCCAATAAAATTTTGATAAATTAAAAAAAATATATTATTTGCATCATTCTGTCATATCAGAATTTTTTCTATAGTGCTGCTTCTTTAGTGCTAGTCCATCAGCATTACAGTGTGCTTAATTAAGTTAAACTGGTTTTAATAACGTGAATGTGGCAAGGTTTCCAGTACTGTATGCTTATATTTGTGTTGCTAAGAGCAGATCAGGCACAGGGGCACCAGTTTAATAATCTCGCCTAGGGCACCACTTCAGCTACATCAACAACATAGCTCAAGTAGACATACTTAGATCGACTTACCATAGTGTCTTCACTGCAGTGAGTCAACTGCTACCGCTCCCCCGTCGACTCTGCCTGTGCCTCTCGCTGAGCTGGAGTACAGGAGTTGACGGGGAGTGCTCAGGAGTCAATTTATCCACTACCCACCAGACTGACGGAAGACATATCCTCAGTCAGACTGGTATAAATGCACTTATAGCTATATAGCTTGCTACCCTATTGGAAGGGGAATTAGCTGTATCAGTATAAGGCACGTTTATACCAGTAGAACTGAGTCCATGTGAGGGGTTGTAATTGTGTAACTATAATCAATAAAAACACTACATGCCCTACCCCACAAAATTTGTATCAGGAAAAAAAAGTGTGCGCGCATCCTAGGCCTTATTTTAATAACTTTGGTTAGCATCCATTCTTTATGGCAATATGCAGGTAAGTGTTTGTAATACACTTTAAACAATGGGACACCTTCACCTCAGCATTCTGCTGTAAAATCTTTGCTATTAGATAGGGAGAAACCAACAGTGTTTTTGTGCTGGGTAGATGAGAGGAATGACTGTGAAAGATGGTACTGTAAATGGAGGATCAGGATCAAAGAAATATTCAATACAAAGAAACAGTTCAATGCAAACAAAAATAAAGCACTCATTGGGTCTGCTTAGTTTTTAAATGAACACATAAGAGGGGGGATTTGGGGATGCATTCAAGCAGTCTAGCTCCATAAAAATGTTTTTTAAAAAGACCTTGCCAAGCATTCATAAACAGAGGGCTCAACTGTGCCTGTTTCCTGCATGAGGAGCCTCCCCAGCCCTTGAGTATCTGCAGAGAGTTCAGATCTCATGGCAGCCTCTCTCCTTCCTTAAGTGTCAGGTAGCTTGAGTCTAGTGCAGCTGCCTTATGACAGAGTCTCAATAAAGGAGCAGGGCTGGCCTTGCAGGTGGGTGATGTGGATGACTGCCCAGGGCGCCATAGTCAGGAGGACACTGATCAAGAGGCAAGGAGTGTGATGGACTTGGGGAGGTGGGGGTGAGGCCACAGAAAGGAATTCAGGAGATGGGGAGCTTAGGGAGGCTATGGGGGCTCGGGAACCTAGGGAAGGCAGCGGGGACAAGGGATGGAGGACAGGGGATGTGCCAAAATACAATTCACCCAGGGTGCCATTTTCCTTAAGGCCAGCCCTGACAAAAAAAAAGGGAGGTGGGCCATGCAAGGCAGGGCTATATTCCAGCTCTCCCTTCACTCCAATGAACAGGCCTGCCCAGCGTGGGGAAGGAAATGCGCGCTTCAGTCTCACTAAGGGTGCAGCAGGCTTCTGACTGTACTTCCCTAGGCTTATAGGAGGGATAGTGAAATCGGATACAGTGAGATTTGCAAGTGAAAGGACATTGTTATTTTAATGTAAACCCTGGCTTCTGGAACTGAGCAGAATCTTTATCAATATCTCCACATATGCTTCAGAACATGTTTGCATTTAAGCCTTAAGCAACAGCCAGACATTTGGTGTGTCCCTTTCCCATCCTCCCTGCAAAATATCCAATTTTTGGTAGACAGTGAGCAAATAAAGTATCATTGAAACAAGTTTGAGTGCTTGTTCATGTCCATTACTAAGGGAAAAATCTTCCAGCTGGGGTGCACGTGGCACACACACCTGGTTGGAATGGACATGAACATATCTTGAAGCACAAGAGTTACAAGAAGGCGAGTAATTATTTTTTCCTGGGTCTGGACAAAAGCATTTCAGCAGTATACTTTACAGTCAAAGCAAGTTTTCTCCATAGTCACCCCATTGTCTTTGTGAGCCTGTCATTGATAATCTGCCATTTATTGAGCATGCCAAGGAAGGCATCAGATTACAGATTCTGGTGTGCCTACTGTTGAAAGCATTGTAACCAAGAACAACTTAATTTCTAGTGATCCAAGGGATTGTAAGACAAGGGGGAAAAAAACAGGCTGTGTTACCCTAGGGCCACATATTTGCTGCTACTGTAACCCACACACCTTCTGGGTGTGGTAGGGTTATGACCCATCTAGTGGCACCAAGACCACTTAGAGATTAATGCGTTTGCTCTACATCCTTATTAAGAAGCATATGGCTTACAGCTCATGAAGTAGAGGCTCATGTATTTATCTTCAGAGGTCCCAGGTTCCATCCCACCATCTGACAACTGGGGTCTGTCAGTGTATTTCACTATGTCTAGTTGTCAGCATTAATATTTCTCACATATACCAAGGATTTAGAAACAAATTGCAGCTGGAAAGTTGGTTCCAGGGTTTTCTTGTAGCCCAGACACTAATCTTCTGCAGTAGAGACTGGCTATTATATGCCATCATTTCCCACAGAGTGCAATATAGCTTCCTTCCCTCCACAGAGCCCACATTTCATAGCTTTTTCTGGGCTCCACGTGCTCATGGCATTCTGAATAGCTTCTGGAGTTTGTAACTGATCAAATCTCTAGCACCATGTTCTGTATGTAATGTGTTAACATGTTCAGTGACGTTTTTAAAGGCTTAAAGATGTCCCATTTCAATGTGCACTCCCATAAAGAGACTATTCCTTCAGCAATTCCAGCACGGCAGAATTTCTCAGCCTGGTTTATTGTACACCAATAGGTTGATGCAAAGCAGTTTATGTCAACCTAGCTGTGGATGTGTCTACAGTTAAAATTTCACTCCCATCAATGTAAATACCATGCTATGCTGACTTAACCCCACCTCCTCGCGTGGCATAAAGTCACGCTTGATGTAGTTAGGCCGACGCAGTGTCAGCCTAGACACTGCATTGGTTACATCACTGTTCTTGGCCTCCAGGAGCTGTCCCACAATGCCCCACAGTGACTGCTCTGGTCACCATTGTAAACTTGGCTGCCCAAGGGCCAGGTTGACAGGAAACTGCCCCTCTTCTTTAAAGCCCCTTGAATTTTAAAAAAAAGTCTGTTCCTGATTGCCTGGCTTGCCAAGCACACCTAGCAGCAGTTGGTTGTTGTGTGCAGCTGAACATGGTGGCTACATGCTGCAGATGCACTCCTGCTTGGAGTACACAGGTGGTGTTGGATCTCCTGGGCCTATGGGGAGAAGAGGCTGTGCAGGCACAGCTCTGATCAAGCCATAGAAAATGGATGTCTAAGAGCAGATTGCTCAGGAAATGCAGGAGAAGGGCTATTAGATGTGCCAGCAGCAGTGATACCAGAAAGCCAAGGAGCTGCGGCAGATGTACCAAAAAGGTGAGAGGCGCCAACAAGCATTCTGCTTTTACAAAGAGCTGCATTGCATCCTCAGTGGAGATCCCCCTTCCCAAGAGCCCCATGGATACCTCAGAGGATCTTGAGTCACAAGCCCCTGCCATGGAGAGGAGGATTATGGTGGACAGTCGACCTGGGATCCAGCTGAACAGCGAGCCAGGACATGGTTTTGACTCCAGCGCAATCCAACCAGTTGAACATGGGGAGCAAGCCCAATGCAGGGGAAGGAACCTCTGAAAAGGATGCAGTTTGCTTTGAAATTACATGGCTGGAACCCCCAAAGTGGTCCCTGCTTGACACATCTGTTGATTTGCTCTTTTTTACTGGTGCTAGAAGAATAATGAAACAACCCAGAGGCAGAGTTGCTACCTACTTTTCATTGTGCACCAGGACATCCTGTGAATTCTCCATTGAGATCTCAATGGATCTTTCATGGAGGTACTCTGCAATCCTCTGCCAAAGGTTTTTGGGGAGGGCTGCCTTATTTCTCCCACCATGGCAGGACACTTTCCCACGTCGCTTAGCGATTACTTCAGCAGGCACCACTGCAGTACATAGGCAAGCAGCCTACGGGCCTGGGTGGCATTGGGATGCAGCAGCAGCTGTGCCTGCGTCTGCCTTTGTTGCCCTCAGGAGTCAGATACCAGCTAAAATCACCACAGTCTGTGGAAAATGGTGCCAGTATTCAGTCCCATTGCCCTATACATAGACTCATGCCTGTGAGCTATCCCAGTGTAGCTGTGTCTATAGTACCGGCTTCTGCAGGGACAGCTTTATCGATCAGGGGTCGTCACACCCCTGACTGACGTGGCTAGGCTGGCAGAAATCAGAAGCATAGACATAACCTAAGATCTAGTCTACACACATTTTTTGTACAAGTATACCTATTTCAGTTAGGGGTGCAATACAGTTCTACCATATACTTACAGGAATAAGCTATACTGGTAAAAAACACCTTCATACTGGTATAACTGTGCCCACACAAGGGTTGGGGAGGAGTACTAGTTTAAACTATACTCGTCTAGTCTCATAGCTTGAGTTCCACATTTGCCTGCATGAGGCCAGATTCAGATCTCAATTATACTGGTGCAAATCTGGAAAAAGGCTACTGAAAGTGAGTGGAATTACTCTGGATTTACATCAGTATAACATTCCACCTAAAACCTATGTTGATAAAGCAGTTCTGGACAACATCGATTGCATCTGCTATCTTGGCTCAGTTCTTACCAGCTCACTTAACTGTGATAGGGAAGTTGATGCTAAAAATCGGCAAAGGTTTCCATTACCCTTTGCAAACTTACCTCACGTGTTTGGAGCAACAAATTGCTAACCCTGAGCACAAAGGTGTCTGTTTATCAGGCTTGTGTCCTTAGTACCTTCCTTTATGGTTGTGAAAGCTGGGTTACACACTCCAAGCAGAGTGAAGATAGTAGAGGTGGAAACTGTTCTATCTTATAAAAATCCTTGGAGTTACTTGGGACCAATGGATCACCAACAACAAGATCCTTCAGAGAGCCAGCCTACAGCCTATGATGAATGTTCACAGGCTTTACTGGTTAGACTCATGGAGTACGTGCCTCAAGACAGTCTGCCAAAGGTTGCATTCTATGGCCAACTTAAAAACTGCCTGCCATGCAGAGAAAAGCCAAAGCACCAATACAGCAACAAGATCAAGCAAGGCCTCAAGAAATTCAGCATTCCCACTGACAACCAAGAAAATCCTGCCCAAAATCATTTGGTTTGGAGAAGCAGTGTTAAGGCTGGGGCAGTCACAGCTGAACCTGGAAGCAGAGAGCGTGCTTCAACCTCCATCTGGCGAGTGGACCTGTAGCCACTGTGGGAAGGTTTGCCACCCGTGCATCAGGTTCTTTTCCCATTCTGCTGCTAAGCGCCACTGATGGATTGGCTTAGCCATGCCTCCTTTTATCTGTCAAGATTTTGGACAGCCATAACACATAAACAGCATAAATGAAATTAGACTCTGGTACATCATCTCCACTGTCATGCTGAAATAAATTTGTGTTGCACAGTTTCAGATACAGAGGGACTCTACATAAATCTAAAAGGGGTGGGGGTGGCAGAGAATGCAAAAAAGTGTGCTAGTTTTTAATCTGATTTGTAGCCACCTGGAAGACACAAGTTACAGCATTCCATGCTGAGAATGAAAAAGTGCAGAAGTGTGACTGAGTGAACAGGCTCAGAGTAAGAAGGCCACTAGCAAAGAGGATGGTCCTAACACAGTCCAACCGAATATTGAAACCTAATTTCACCATCCAAAGAGTATTTGCTTTCCCCCTACCTCTCCCCAAGGGAAAGAATAGTGTGGTTTTCCTTTATGAGTAAGCCAAGAACTCTAACAACTTATTTCAGTACTAAGCACACCTATACAATCCCTAATAACGCAGATTTTAGAACACCTCAAACGCAATCCCTCTTATATTTTTTTTGTGGCACATGCAGAAGAATGCTTGTGGCTCTCAGATAAACTGTAGGAGTTCAGCAGCAATAAGACTTTGTCCCTCCTCTAGATATCATGCAAGTTTATTTCTCTAGACTCAGAAAATAGCAATCTGCCATCTAGTGGAAGACTAATGTTTAGCATTTCTTAAATAGACCATTAGGCAGGGACCTCCTTTCCTTTACAAGACTAATATTATTGTAGCACCTAGAAGTCTTAGTCATACAGTACATTTAAGTTACAAAATGATGAGTTGTAAAGATCTGCTACTCTGTAACCTAAGTTAGAACCTGTCTCTATAAACATGATTTGTGACATGTGCTTCAAAATTAAAATTAAACCACCCCCATTGTTACAAATTATGACTGACAAGTTAGCATGGCAGACTAAATTATTTTAATGTCAAGCGTTTCCCCACATATCATCCACTCCTGGCATCAAATCTCCAGCCACGCTCACATTATAATACTGTAAATTACTATTCAGTTTAAAAAAAAAAAAAAAAAAGATGCATGAGATACAGAAACAATCCAGTTAATTAATATGCTTCCATCTTTGTCTGTATTAGACCATAAGCCCTTTGGGGCAAAGACCTTGGTTGAGATTTTCAAAGCTGACTAGGATATTTAAATACACATCTTCCATTAAAACAACAATGCTAACTAACTTTGAAAACGAGGCCCCCTTATTAATAAATCAGAGAGAGACTTACCTCTTAATTACACTTTTTACCAGCTGATCTCAAAAGCACTTTGTTTAGTAAAGTCAGTGTCATTATCCCCAATGGAAAACCAAGGTACATTGCAGGGACTGCTCAAGGTCATACAGCAGACCAATGGCCAAGCCAGGAGTAGAACCCAGCTCTCCAGTACAGCACTCTATTCATTAGGCCAAACTGCCTCTAAAGTCACTCAAACTGTGCATCCCAAAAAATGGAAGTACCCAAAATCATAGTAACTTTTGAGAATTGAGGCCATTAGGTTTTTGAAGGATGTTTTTGAACAATAGAATGTACATGTTGAACTTAAATCACGTGCTAATATCCCTTTAAATAAAAACCATGCTAATTTAATATCTAGTATAAAACACAAAGAGGGAAATAAATCAATATTTGCCATGGAGCAGGGTACAAAGTGATAAACAAAAAATACAGTATGTTTCCAAGATGTTAGTACGCTGGAGAGAATGTCAGCTTGAGGAGCTCTCAGATCACGTTGTCCGGCTCCATCAGCAAAAAGCTATGTTTAAGAGTGAAAGGGATATATGTTTTTGAAAGAAGTGCAAGAGTTTGGTCAGCTGCACTGAACCAGAGCTACCAGAAAACCTATGTGTAAAGATTGCAGGTTCTATGGACAACTGGAAAAAGCTGAACTTTTCAACCTTGCTATCAAAATACAGTGACTGATAGACACGCAGGGCAATTGTGAAGATCTGAAAAGGAGAATTCCAAAAAGGTAAGAAGAATTTTTTAAAAAGGTCACCAACTGACTAAACAGCAGTTCTGCAGAAAAGGACCTGGGGATTACTGTGGATGAGAAGCTGGATATGAGTCAGCAGTGTGCCCTTGTTGCCAAGAAGGCCAATGGCATATTGGGCTGTATTAGTAGGAGCATTGCCAGCAGATCGAGGGAAGTGATTATTCCCCTCTATTCAGCACTGGTGAGGCCCCACCTGGAGTACTGCATCCAGTTTTGGTCCCCCCCACTACAGAAGGGATGTGGATAAATTGGAGACAGTCCAGCAGAGGGCAGCAAAAATAATTAGGAGGCTGGGGCAAATGACTTATGAGGAGAGGCTGAGGGAACTGGGGTTATTTAGCCTACAGAAGAGAGGAGTGAGGAGGGATTTGATAGCAGCTTTCCACTACCGGAAAGGAGGTTCCAAAGAGGATGGATTTAGACTGTTCTCAGTGGTAGCAGATGACAGAACAAGAAGCAGTGGTTTCAAGTTGCAGTGTGGGAAGTCTAGGTTGGATATTAGGAAACACTGTTTCACTAGAGGGTGGTGAAGCACTGGAGCAGGTTACCTAGGGAGGTGGTGGAATCTCCATCCTTAAAGGTTTTTAAGGCCCAGCTTGACAAAGCCCTGGCTGGGATAATTTAGTTGGTATTGGCAGGGCCAGTGCAACCATTTAGGCAACCTAGGCGGTTGCCAAGGGCGCTAGGATTTGGGAGGTACCATTTTCTTCGGCTTCAGCCACCCCGGTCGCTGCCAGCATTTAGGCAGAGGGAGCTGGGGCAAAGGGAGGGCCGCCTGCAGCAAGTAAGGGGGGGGGGCGTGCGTCATACAGGGGAACTCCCTGCCCCAGCTCACCCCTGCCCACCTCCTCTTCGAGCACACTGTGGCTGCTTCACTTCTCCCACTGGTGCCACAAGCCCGGGAGGTGGGAGAAGTGAAGCAGCCACAGCATGCTCGGGGAGGAGGCGGGGCAGGGGTGAGGGGGTGCCTCAGAGCGGACGGTGGGGAGCTGCCACAAGGGGGGTGCCTTAGGGCAGAGGTGGGAGCTGCCATAGGAGAGAGGGGAGCGCCTCAGGGCAGGGGAAGGGGGGCCGCAAGGTAGAAGTTTCACCTAGAGCACAAAACATCCTTGCACCAGCCCTGGGTATTGGTCCTGCTTTGAGCAGGGAATTGGATTAGATGACCTCCTGAGGTCTCTTCCAACCCTAATGATTCTATGTCCTGAGTTTATGTGAAGTAAACATGGGGGGGGGGGAAGTTATCGCCAGCAAACCAGATGATGCATGGTGTTTAACTGAAAAAGCACCAGCCAAACTCTTCACTGTGCTGTAAAAAGGGATGATTTATCTCTAGCACAACTGAATGTCAGGTCAAGAAAGAGGGAGAAATGTTTGTGAACGTCTCCATCTGGAGAGAGAGAGAGAGATTTACTACAGACAATCTAATGTTACTTATAGTGCTAGTGGTTCTTCTTTGTTTCTACATTACCTTTGCATTTTTGCTTTTATTAAAATAAAAATATTTAAGATGTATGGATGTTAAGGATATTCTCTTGTTTGACCATCTTGCTTAATGAATGCCTGACTGTGAATGGGTGTAAGCCAGAGCAGGTATGCATTAGCACACATCCATTTCAAATCTTTCATCACCGGCTCTTTATGTCTCAAGATTCCATCTTGTGACAAATCCAGGGAGGCCATACTGAAAACCAGAGTAAGAATCAGAGATTCTTACTAGCTAGCATAGACCAGTGTGTGGACTTGCAAATTAAGAATTCAAATACATTTTAAGGTAGGTCTAATCTGGGTCTAAACTACTAGACAATACACCCATAAGAAAGATGACTTTTTTCATCCTGGAATGAGAACTTCCTGAAATATGACTCAATAAGGATTCAGTGTAGTAAGGAAATCTGAAGATTACAGCTTGTTCTAAACATACACCAGCATTTATCAGTAGCTGTTGCCACATCCTCTATCTAATGCCTCCATACCAGAGTTGGTTGGAACATTTTTGATTAAATGAAATTTTGAAACACTTTATAGAGATGTATCAGTGTCAACAAAGGGCTCTTTGGTCCAAGGCCTCAGGTAACTTCTGACCAGAGAGAGATCAAAGTGAATAGCTCAGATTTTCAATCCAAAAACAGCTGTTTCAACAAAATATCCTTTCACAAAAGTGTTCAGAATGTTTTGTTTTTGTTCCAGTGCAGAACAAAACCAAATTTTGAAACTATTAAAGTTGTTGTTAAATGGATTTGTCATCCTCTGGCCAGCTCTATTTCATATATTTGATCAGTCTTGTACAAGCTTATTACATTAATGTGCTTCAAAATTGCAACAACGTTTATTTCCTAAAACTAAACAAGCTCCACATTTGCATTTTGTTTTTCTTGATGTATGTCAATTTAAATTCTGATAGGGGTGTGTAGTGAGGCGGTGTGGCTCCCCTCCTCCACAGGGAGGGTTGAGCCCTGTCCATCTTCCCCCAGGGCGGAACTTCCGGGTGGAAGCCCCGCCCCTCAAAGGGTCAGGCGGCGACCCGGAAGCATAAAAGCCGGGCGCCGGCCTTCAGTTGCAGCTCAGCCACCGGCCAGAGCAGACGTGCCGGCCGACCCTCGTCGCTGGGAGGCTGTGGAGCTCCAAGACAGGTATCAGGCCTTGCTGGAGCTACCCCGCAGCAGCTACGATACGGAGCCGCCCGAACTACCCAAGCTGCCCAGCCCTTACTACGGCTCGGAGGAACCCTCGGACCAGGCCTGGCCCAGCTGCCCGGAGGTGCTCCCGGATTTACCGCCTAGCCCGGACTGGGAGGAGCCCATGAGGGTGGACGACCCTGCGGACCAGGTAGGAAGTGAAGGGGGGATTGGAAGTAGCCCGGGGGCGGCTGACTATAGTCAGGCCGCAGAAGGCCCCAGAGCCTTTTTTATGACCGTGTGTGTCGTCGGTCAGGGAATCCCCCGACTTGAGCCACTCCGTCAGTGCTGTTTTCGGTTATCGGATCCCCACTGACTGCAACTCGCAGCGACAGCTGCTACTAGGGCCGCCGGCTGGAACGCAAGAGGAGTGGGTGGGCCTACGTTCCCCCTGACCACGTAGCGGGTGGCAGATAACCCCCTTTCAACCCCCTCTGTTACTGCTCTGCCCTGCCCCAAAAGGGTCAGAGCACATTGTACTGTGTTTGGTGCCCCGCCCGAACCAAGGGCTGGGCCCCTATTGCCTCTGTTACTGCTCTGCCCTGCCCCAAAAGGGTCAGAGCACATTGTACTGTGTTTGGTGCCCCGCCCGAACCAAGGGCTGGGCCCCTATTGCCTCTGTTACTGCTCTGCCCTGCCCCAAAAGGGCCAGAGCACATTGTACTGTGTTTGGTGCCCCGCCTGAACCAAGGGCTGGGCCCCTATTGACTTTGCTACCGCTCTGCTCTGCCCCAAAAGGGCCAGAGCTTCTTATACTGTTTGTTTGGTGCCTGCCTGCATCAAAGGCGGGACCCCTACTGACTTTTCAGGGCCTCAGTCCGCTCCACAGGGACCGAACGCCCCGGACGGTGGACCGCGGACCCGAAGGACAGGACCCCGAGAGAACAGAACGAGGCCGGTGTGGCTCCCCTCCTCCACAGGGAGGGTTGAGCCCCGGCCCCCTCGTCACAACTGGTACCAGAAGTGGGGAGTCGAACCCCTAGCCCCTGTGAGCAAGGGGCCGGTAGGGGGGCGCTAAGATAGTTTGGGGGAACGCGGACTAAGACATGGATCTGGAACGGTTGTTCCAACTGCTGGCCGAAAGCCAGGAGCGGCAGCAGGCGGCGCAACTGCGGCAGCAGCAACAGCAACAGCTCGCCCTTCACGAGCAGCAGCAGCAACGGGATGCCGCCTTCCTGCAGCAACGACAACAGCAACACACTGCTCAGTTGGAGCAGCAACGGCAGCTCCTTCAGCAACTCGGGGGACAGCTACAGACGCTTCTCGGGGCTGCCGCCTGACCCGCCCACGGAGCTGTGGGAGATGACACCGGGGGCCCCCGGCCACCGGCACCTCTGCGCCTGACCAAAATGGGCCTGGGGGACAACCCGGAGGCCTTCCTCACCACTTTTGAACGGGTGGCCCTGGTTGCCGGGTGGGCCCGAGAACACTGGGCCACTCTGCTGGCCCCGTACCTAACGGGGCCCGCCCAGCTGGCCTATCGGGGGCTAGCTACGGAGGACGCCCGGGATTACGAGCGGGTGAAGGCGGCCATCCTAGACGCCCTGGACGTCAGTACCGAGATGTTCCAACAACGGTTCCGGGGCCAGACGTATCCGCCAGGCGCCCGGCCCCGGCTGGTCGCCCAAAGCCTGAAAGAGGCTTGCCGCCGTTGGTTGCAGCCAGAGACTCGTACGGCGGAGGAGATAACGGAGCAAGTAGTCCTTGAACAATTAGTGCAGATACTGCCAGCCCGAGGACGAACCTGGGTCCTCCGCCATCGGCCAGCAACCTTGGGGGCGGCGGTCTCATTAATGGAGGACTTTCTTGCGGCGGAGGCCCCAATGGGCCCCGTCTTCCAGGCCTTGGCCCCAGGACCCGACCAGCCCCGGGAGGGGGGAAGGAGAGGAGCCGCTACATCTGGATCTCGGGAGCTGGGTCAGGGTCGCGCCTCCGGACTGGTCCCGCGGACCCAACGTGCGGAGCCCACCGCACCCCCCGATTCAGGTACCTCCCTTCCTGGCCCGTCAGGTGCCTGCCGAAGCCCTCGGCGTGGGCACTCGGACGTAGGGCCCTGTTTTGGATGCGGGAAGACTGGTCATCTTTGACGGGACTGTCCACAAATGGAGTGCGACTATGGGCAGGTATACACCGGGGAAGGTCGGGCCCAACAGATTCAGCCCCCAAAGCTCACGATCCTGGTGGTTGTGGGGGACCGTGTCACGACGGCCCTGGTCGACTCCGGCTGTGGGCAAACGCTGGTCTTTCGGGACCTTAGCCCACCAATCGACCCTAACCTCGGATCCATTCACCTCCAATGCATTCATGGAGACGTTCGCCCCTACCGAGTGCCCAAGCCCGGCTCACCGTCAACGGCCTCACCCGGTCGCTCGTTGTCGGGATAGCGCCCCGTTTGGCCTACCCAGTCATCTTGGGTCATGACTGGCCCGCCTTTAGGGGGCTCCTCCGTTCTATTCCGGCACTAGCGGCCACGCTCCCGGAACCCCTGGAGCAGGCCGAAGAGGGACCCGAGGAAACTGGAGTAGAAACCTCGGAGCAGGAGGCCCCGACGGAACGAGACCCCCCGAGACCCCGCTTCAACACAGACTTTTGCCGAGATCAGCGGGCGGACCCTATGCTCCGCCAGGCCTATGAGCAGCTCGCGGCCATGGATGGGTCAGTCCTCGACGCGGCCCGGGCTGTGCAATGGCCACATTTCGAGCTCCGCCAGGACCGACTGTACCGGGTCGAGCGAGACCCCCGGACGCACGAGCCGCGAACCCAGCTTCTCGTCCCCCGATGCCATCGCCGGGCCCTAATGAGCTTAGCCCACAACGTCCCAGCGGCGGGCCACTTGGGACAGGAGAAGACCCTAGCACGGATTCGGGCTCGGTTCTACTGGCCAGGGATAGATGGGGACGTACAGCGATATTGCAGCTCCTGTCCGGGTTGTCAACTGGCTGCCCCGCCCCGGACACCCAAGGCACCCCTGGTCCTGATGCCCCTGATCGATATGCCCTTTGAGCGAGTCGCCATGGACCTGGTGGGTCCGCTTCCACGGAGTACGGCGGGATTCCAGTATGTCCTGGTCCTAATCGACTATGCCACCCGATTCCCCGAGGCCATCCCGCTGCGGAGTATCACGGCCCAGACCATCGCGGTCGAGTTAGTGAAAGTGTTCTCCCGCGTGGGGCTGCCCAGGGAAATTCTGACAGACCAGGGCACGAACTTCACATCTCGCCTCTTGAACCAGGTCTGTCGACTCCTGGGGGTCCAGCAACTCCGCACCTCAGTCTACCACCCTCAGACGGACGGGCTGGTGGAACGCTTTAACCGGACCCTCAAAAGTATGATGAGACGGTTCCCCCCTGCAGAGTTACGGCACTGGGATCAACTCCTCCCACTGTTACTTCTCGCTATCCGGGAGGTCCCCCAAGCCTCCACCAAGTTCTCCCCTTTTGAACTTCTATACGGTCGGAGGCCAAGGGGTCTCCTGGATTTAATGAAGGAGACTTGGGAGCAGTTGGCCTCCCTGACCCAGGGACTTCTTCAGTATGTACTCCGATTACGGGAACACTTGACGCAGGCCGGGACTCTAGCCAAAGAGAACCTCAAAGCGGCCCAGGAGAGGCAGGAGCGAATTACAACCGAGGTACGCGGTAGAGAGAGAGTTTGCCCCAGGAGACCGGGTTCCCTGCTCCTCCCCTCCAGCGAATCAAAACTTGGCCCGCGGCAGGGCCCTATGAGGTGCTCCAGAAGGTGGGGCCCGTCAACTATGAATTCGCCAGCCGGGTCGCCGCAAGGAAAAGCGGGTGTACCACATCAACTTGCTGAAGCCGTGGGAGGACTGAGAGGGCCTCCTGATTGACCCATGCCCGCCGGAGCTGGAATTGGGCCCAGAAGCGGGCATGGTGGAGGACGGGTCAGAACCGGCCCTGGGAAGCGCCCTGATGGAGGAGCAACGCAAGCAGGCCGAGTGTCTCGTGCAGACCTTTTGGAAGACCTTCACGGCACTACCAGGTTGCACGGCTGCCGCTTCCCACCCGGTCCACACTGAACCTGGGAAGGTCGTCCGGGATACGACCCGGCCCATCCCATACCGGATGCGCCAGGAGGTTGAGGAAGAGGTCAGGGCAATGTTAGCCTTGGGGGTCATCGAGCCGTCCCACAGTGAGTGGCGCAGCCTGGTGGTGCTAGTCCCTAAGCCAGACGGCTCCCGGCGCTTCTGCATTGACTTCCGTAAAGTTAACGCTATCTCCCGCTTTGATGCGTACCCGATGCCCCGGATCGACGAACTACTCGGCCGCTTGGGAGAGGCCCGATACATTACGACGCTGGACCTTAGTAAAGGGTATTGGCAGATCCCCCTCGAGGAGGCGTCAAAGGAGAAGACCACCTTTGCTACCCCATCCGGGCTCTACCACTTTACTCGGATGCCCTTCGGCCTCCATGGCGCACCCGCGACGTTTCAGCGGCTGATGGACCACCTCCTACGACCACACCAGGAGTATGCGGCCGCCTACCTGGACGATGTAGTGATCCACAGCCGCTGCTGGGACGCCCATCTGCAGCAGGTCGCGGCGGTCCTCCGGACCCTCCAGGAAGCAGGCTTAACCGCGAAGTCCAAGAAGTGCGCATAGCCTGGGAGGAGACCAACTACCTCGGATATACCGTTGGGCGGGGGCAGATAAGGCCTCTCGTGGGAAAGGTCCAAGCCCTGGCGGAATGCCCCACGCCGACAACCAAGCGGCAGGTATGGCGCTTCCTAGGGCTCGTCGGATACTACCGGAGGTTTATCCCCCAGTTCACCTCGATAGCGGCACCCTTAACTGGGCTACTAACCAAGAACAGCCCCCGAAATGTGTGCTGGACCCCGGAGTGTGAAGCGGCTTTCAACACGCTCCGTAACTGCTTATGCCAGGACCCGGTCCTTTACAGTCCCAACTTTAGTAAACCCTTCGTCCTTCAGACTGACGCGTCTAATGTGGGCTCGGGGTGGTCCTCTCACAGGAAGGAGACGGAGGAGACCATCCCGTCCTCTGTATGAGCCAAAAGCTGTTTCCCCGGGAGCAGAACTATGCCACCGTGGAAAAGGAGGCCCTCGCCGTCAAATGGGCCTGCGAGGCTCTTCGGTTCTTCCTGCTCGGTGGCCCGTTTACTCTGGTCACGGATCACGCCCACTCCAGTGGCTCATGAGAATGAAGGACAATAATGCCCGCATCATGTGTTGGTATTTGGCCTTGCAACCCTATGCCTTCACCATCCGGCATAGGGCTGGCAAGGACCACGCCAACGCAGATTTCTTCTCCCGCCTCGAGGAGATGGAACTGCCCGGCCCCTTCGAACGGGACCCGGACTTGAGGGGGGTGTGTGTGTAGCGAGGCGGTGTGGCTCCCCTCCTCCACAGGGAGGGTTGAGCCCCGTCCATCTTCCCCCAGGGCGGCTTCCGGGCGGAAGCCCCGCCCCTCAAAGGGTCAGGCGGCGACCCGGGAAGCATAAAAGCCGGGCGCGCGGCCTTCAGTTGCAGCTCAGCCGCCGGCCAGAGCAGACGTGCCGGCCGACCCTCGTCGCTGGGAGGCTGTGGAGCTCCAAGACAGGGTATCAGGCCCTTGCTGGAGCCTACCCCGCAGCAGCTACGATACGGAGCCGCCCCGAACTACCCAAGCTGCCCAGCCCTTACTACGGCTCGGAGGAACCCTCGGACCAGGCTGGCCCAGCTGCCCGGAGGTGCTCCCGGATTTACCGCCTAGCCCGGACTGGGAGGAGCCCATGAGGGTGACGACCCTGCGGACTCTGTTACTGCTCTGCCCTGCCCCAAAAGGGTCAGAGCACATTGTACTGTGTTTGGTGCCCCGCCCGAACCAAGGGCTGGGCCCCTATTGCCTCTGTTACTGCTCTGCCCTGCCCCAAAAGGGTCAGAGCACATTGTACTGTGTTTGGTGCCCCGCCCGAACCAAGGGCTGGGCCCCTATTGCCTCTGTTACTGCTCTGCCCTGCCCCAAAAGGGCCAGAGCACATTGTACTGTGTTTGGTGCCCCGCCTGAACCAAGGGCTGGGCCCCTATTGACTTTGCTACCGCTCTGCTCTGCCCCAAAAGGGCCAGAGCTTCTTATACTGTTTGTTTGGTGCCTGCCTGCATCAAAGGCGGGACCCCTACTGACTTTTCAGGGCCTCAGTCCGCTCCACAGGGACCGAACGCCCCGGACGGTGGACCGCGGACCCGAAGGACAGGACCCCGAGAGGACAGAACGAGGCCGGTGTGGCTCCCCTCCTCCACAGGGAGGGTTGAGCCCCGGCCCCCTCGTCACAGGGTGTAAAAGGATTAACTCCACAGCTTATATGGATTTTAGCAGGAATTGCTTATTTAGGTCTCCTTATACCAATGAAAAAGTGTCCTATTTTTAAAATCATTGGCAATATTTTGTCATTTAAGCTGCAATTCTTACTGGGGCTGCTTTTTGCTTTTAATACACCAGCTAGGTTATACAACTAGGTGATCTTATAAAATGTTACTTATGTCCTCGATGGGGAAGGCCGTATCTTCCTTACTGCTGAACAGGAGGGAGCATGGACAAGATTGGTGCACAGCCTCCTTACTGTCACTGAGTCAGTACGGGGCCTAGGGCAAAATACTTAGACCAGCCTGCCTCTTCTGTGCAGTCAGTTGGCTCTGGGTAACCCAAACTGGGCTCCCCACCCATGGAGGCCTATGCCCATCTGAAAAGGAAAGGATGAACCTTCCTCAGTTACTTTGTCATGGGTCACCCATCCGTTCCCTGTACACGCAGATGTAGGGTGGGATTTTGCCCCACTTGGATGACCCAGTGCTGAAATAACGCCCATGGACAGTGTTGCGGCACAAGGATCAGCACCCATGGACTGCTGCTTGGAACTGGAACTCATCTATGAGCTCCCCATCCCCAAAACAAGCAGCTCCATAGTTGTCTTGTCCCATGCATGGGACAAGATGACATTCTAGACAATTATCGCACTGGACCTGACTGCACTCAGTATCCATCCAGGCAAGCAGGGTTTGAGGCAGTAAAAGGACAGGGTTACTCTGACTGCTGTCATTTGTTTATCCAGGATGCACTGTGCACCTAGATTTCCAGGTTTAGTTTCCTTGGAACTGCTGCACGAGGAACGCAGAGCCAGCCTGGAGGCATAGACATACCACACTGATGGCCTTGGGCTGGCTAAGATCCAGCAAGGATTCAGGCAGGTTTTGTGGGCACAGCATGTTAAGGTACGTAAAACCCTTCCTCCCTGATCAAATGAATTAGGAGATATCAGCATGGAACACTTCGTAGAGATTTCTGCCCCCAGATCTGAATTATTGCTAATTACAACCCATACTATTATCAAAATCCTTGAGGCAGGCCTCAGAGCCTCTTGTGCCACACAGAGTGCAGGTAAGAGGGATTTGTAGAGAGGACAAAGGAAAGGAGCCAGTAAACCTGTTATCAGTAGACTTTTCAGCTATTAAATATTTTTGGATGTTATTCTACATGTTCAAATATATTGATTTCAGTTACAACACAGAATACAAAGTGCACAGTGCTCACTCCATATTTTTTAGAAATATTTGCACTGTAAAAATAGTATTTCTCAATTCACCTCATACAAGTACTGTAGTGCAAACTTACAAATGTAGTTTTGTGTTACATAACTGCACTCAAACACAAAACAATGTAAAACTTTAGAGCCTACAAGTCCACTCAGTTCCACTTCTGCAAATGTAAACAAAATTTGTTTCTCTTAGCGATTGGCTGAACAAGGAAATAATGCTTCCCTCTTCTTATTTACAGTGTCACCTGAAAGTGAGAACAGGCATTTGCATGGCATTTTTGTAGAGGTGAGGCAGTTCAGGGTTTAATATTCTCACACATGCACACTGGGGTGTTTTAGTCTCCCCACTATGCCACGAACTTAGATATGCCCCCACAATAAGGCTCTGATCCAGCTTCCACTGAAAGTCAATGGGCATTTTGTCATTGGTTTGAACAGGAGAATCAGACTCTAAATGACAACTGCAGTGCTGTCAGTGTGGATGCTTGTAAGATATTAGAGCTACTATTTCTAGGAGGGGCTTCTAATTCATATCGTTCTTTAGCTCAGTAGTTAGAGATCTAAAGGTTCCTGGTTCAAGTTTTAGATGGGAAACTTGAGAAGAGGATAATTCCTCATGTCATTTCCTTGCTCAGATGCTAGTCTGCACTACAATGCCTCTACTATTTTACTGAACATATGCTTGCCAGAATGCACTCATGCATCTGCTGTTTTAATACTAACAACTGCCCTCTAAATGCAGCACTCAGGATAACCATTTATTGATAGTACAGAGCTGGCTGACTCAAAAATACTCAGGAATTCTCATCTGTAGGTCTCAATGCTTTACAACGGTGGGTGCATATCATTATCTCCTTTTACAGATGGGAAACTCAGGTAGAAAGTATCAGAGGGATAGCCATGTTAGTCTGGATCTGTAAAAGCAGCAGAGAATCCTGTGGCATCTTATAGACTAACAGACCTTTTGGAGCATGAGCTTTCGTGGGTGAATACCCACTTCGTCGGATGCATGTAGTGGAAATTTCCAGGGGCAGGTATATATATGCTAGCAAGCAAGCTAGAGATAAGAGGTTAGTTCAGTCACGGAGGATGAGGCCCTGTTCTAGCAGCTGAGGTGTGAAAACCAAGAGGAGAAGAAACTGGTTCTGTAGTTGGCAAGCCATTCACAGTCTTTGTTCAATCCTGAGCTGATGGTGTCAAATTTGCAGATGAACTGAAGCTCAGCAGTTTCTCTTTGAAGTCTGGTCCTGAAGTTTTTTTTGCTGCAGGATGGCCACCTTAAGGTCTGCTATAGTGTGGCCAGGGAGGTTGAAGTGCTCTCCTACAGGTTTTTGTATATTGCCATTCCTAATATCTGATTTGTGTCCATTTATCCTTTTCCGTAGAGACTGTCCAGTTTGCCGATGTACATAGCAGAGGGGCATTGCTGGCATATGATGGCGTATATTACATTGGTGGATGTGCAGGTGAATGAACCGGTGATGGTGTGGCTGATCTGGTTAGGTCCTGTGATGGTGTCGCTGGTGTAGATATGTGGGCAGAGTTGGCATCGAGGTTTGTTGCATGGATTGGTTCCTGAGCTGGAGTTACTATGGTGTGGTGTTGCAGTTGCTGGTGAGAATACGTTTCAGGTTGGCAGGTTGTCTGTGGGCGAGGATGGCCTGCCACCCAAGGCCTGTGAAAGTGTGGGATCATTGTCCAGGATGGGTTGTAGATCCCTGATGATGCGTTGGAGGGGTTTTAGCTGGGGGCTGTATGTGATGGCCAGTGGAGTCCTGTTGGTTTCTTTCTTGAGTTTGTCTTGCAGTAGGAGGCTTCTGGGTACATGTCTGGCTCTGTTGATCTGTTTCCTTATTTCCTCGTGCGGGTATTGTAGTTTTTGAGAATGCTTGTGGAGATTTTGTAGGTGTTGGTCTCTGTCTGAGGGGTTAGAGCAGATGCTGGTTGTACCTTCAGTGCTTGGCTGTAGACAATGGATCGTGTGATGTGCCCGGGATGGAAGCTGGAGGCATGAAGGTAGGCATAGCGGTCGGTAGGTTTTCGATATAGGGATGTTAATGTGACCATCACTTATTTGCACCGTGGTGTCTAGAAAGTGGACCTCCCGTGTAGATTGGTCCAGGCTGAGGTTGATGGTGGGGTGGAAGCTGTTGAAATCATGGTGGAATTTTTCCAGAGTCTCCTTCCCATGGGTCCAGATGATGAAGATGTCATCAATGTAGCGTAGGTAGAGAAGGGGCGTGAGTGGACGAGAGCTGAGGAAGCGTTGTTCCAGGTCAGCCATAAAAATATTGGCATATTGTGGGGCCATGCGGGTGCGAGTGCCATAGCAGTGCCACTGATCTGGAGATATATATTGTCATCAAATTTGAAATAGTTGTGTGTGAGTATAAAGGCACAGAGCTCAGCAGCCAGTTGTGCTGTGGTATCATCAGGGATACTGTTCCTGACAGCTTGTATTCCATCTGTGTGTGGATGTTTGTGTAGAGAGCCTCTACATCCATGGTGGCTAGGATGGTGTTTTTCTGGAAGGTGACCCAATGCATTGTAGTTTCCTCAGGAAATCAGTGGTGTCACGGAGATAGCTGGGAGTGCTGGTGGCATAGGGTCTGAGTAGAGAGTCCACATATCCAGACAGTCCTTCAGTGAGAGTGCCAATGCCCGATGATGGTGGGCGTCCAGGATTTCCGGGTTTGATGGATCTTGGGTAGTAGATAGAATAACCCTGGTCGGGGCTCTGAGGGGTATGTTGATTTGTTTTCTGGTGTTAGTGTAGGGAGTGTCCTGAGTAGATGGTGCAGTTTCTTAGTGTATTCCTCAGTGGGATCTGAGGGAAGTGGCCTGTAGAATTTGGTATTCGAGACTTGTCTGGCAGCCTCCTTTTGGTCGTCAGACCTGTTCATGATGACAACAGCACTTCCTTTATCAGCCTCTTTGATGATAATGTCAGGGTGGTTTCTGAGGGTGTGGATGGCATTGTGTTCTGCACGACTTAGATTATGAGGCAAGCGATGTTGTTTTTCCACGATTTCTGCCTGTGCACGTCGGCAGAAGCATTCAATGTATAGGTCCAGATTGTCGTTTCGACCCTCAGGAGGAGTCCATGTGGAGTTCTTCTTGTGCTGCTGGTGGGAGGGTACCTGTGCATCAGTGCACTGTTCAGTGTTGTCCTGGAAGTATTCTTTGAGTTGGAGACGGCGAAAGTAGGCCTCCAGATCGCCACAGAACTGTATCATGTTGGTGGGAGTGGCAGGTAGAAAGGTGAAGGAACTTGGTCACACAGCAAGTTTGCAATAGCTGGGAATAAAACCTGACTTCATAGCCATTGACACATGAATTTGCCACCTCCCACTCTTTTTGCATCTGTCAAACGTAACTTTAACAAGGGTTAATCACAGTGGGGAGAAGACTCAATTTTTATTTATCTTTGCAGAAGTTATGATCCAGCTTCAAGTGTTAATGAAATTAAGGAAAAGGAACCCTTAGAGAGAGATGCCAATCACTCGCTGGGATAGACAACCTATTCTACCCATTGGAACCAACCAACTTCAGGGCTTCCAATAGCAGAGGCTGCAGAGGGCAGTGATTTTAACTGTAAGAGGCTAATTAAATTAATAGCTCATCTTAATTAGCCGCTTACAGTTGGTATGGCTACTTCCACTTTTTCCTGTTCTCTGTTCCTCTTACTAGATGTTCCATTCTATGCTTCGATGAAGTGGGCTGTAGCTTATGCTCAAATAAATGTGTTAGTCTAAGGTGCCACAAGTACTCCTGTTCCTTTTGTGGATACAGACTAACACGGCTGCTACTCTGAAATCTGTCAGATGGAAGATATTACCTAATAGCAAAAGATCATTATATCCACTATGTTTGTCATGCTGTGATAATCTCCTTGCATTTGCAGTTAACAGTACTCAGAGATTTAATGCTGAATTCACGTTAACTTCTGCCTCAGGTGAGACTTGCCTCACCCCAGGTCCCTTTACTTTTATTGCAGTTCCTCTGAGCCCCTAACACAAAGTGTTTTTGGTAACTTTTCCTCCCATGGCTGTCTGGACATTCTTGAGTGGAGTGGTGGGGGAAGATAATAGTTATTGGGCAATATTAACAGCTCACTTCTGTGCTTTACCATGTCTGTCAGAGGTGAGACATAGATCCTCCTGATGAAGCAGTGAGGACACATGTCCAATACAACAACATTACACAAGTTATCTAATATTGGACACCACTCAGAAAATGCTGCCAACAGGCAGAACCTTATAGTGAGGAGGAACAAAGAAGAAAGTGAAACGTTGGAAGAGGTTGTGGGGGGCAGTAAGAATACATTTTCCTTCTCCCTCTTGTGTACTTATGCTTGAGAATGTATTATGAGCACAATCAGGTACTGATGGCAACAGCCCTCCACACCTATTCTTGTGCACAGTTTCCAGTTAATATTTATTCCCATTCTTTGCTAGTTTTGCTTTTTAAATATTTGGCACATTGTCATAGCATACATTTGCATGCAACTCACCATCTCCTTGTGCATGCAAAATACTGTCTTCAGAATATCCAGCCCTGTTAATTCATAAAGTCATCCACCGATTGTCTGGAAGGGCCTTTTGGAAGATCGCCATACAGCAACTGCCAAGGAATGCATGGCCAGCATCTTGTCTTCAAGAGCATACTTAAATTAGAATTCACTGCACAGCCTTATTTGTCACTGAACTTCCCTGACTAGGATCACATTAGACCACAGAGGAGACAAAGAAGAGCTAATGACCTACTTATATGAACACACTTCACCTCCAACTTCCTCATTGAGGGCATGAGGGCACAGAGACATTCTCTTATGAGACCTTTCCTCACCCACCCTCTACTCCAGGAAGTTTTTTCCCCTGGCATAAAGATGTATATGCAAATTATTGGTCAGATTCTCAGCCTGAGTGGTGCAAAGGGAAGGGAAACTATCTGCATCTTTTGTGGGGAAGTCCCCAATGGGCACAGAGCTAATGTAGCTCCTATCTGTGCCACCCCTTTTGCAGCCACTGCTTTAAGGGGTGAGAGAGTGGCATGGCCAGAACATGCTATGCTCCAGCTATCATCAGATGGTGGACAGTCTTGGTGACTATAACTCAATGATTAAAGCAGCTGCCAGGCAGTTCTCTAATCCACTCCAATCCTGGTAAAGTTAGAATCGAGGAGGTGAAATTGGCTCCCTTGCATTCCTTCTTCTCCTGAAACAAGCAGACCTCAGCCACACCAGATGATCTGCTCTCATCCATATTTACAGATACTGTTCTTAATTTGAGTCTGTTACTTATTCTTGTTCTAATAGGAATAAAACAGGGCTTGGTGTGTATTCCTTGGTGATTCCTGCAGTTACTGGGTAGCTGAGGGCCTCATGCCTTGGCAACATAATTAAGGGTATGTCCACGCTACAACTGCTACATTTTCACAGGTATGGCACTGCGGCTGTAGTATAGATGCTTCCTACATCAATGGAAGGTGTTTTTTCCTGTTGATGTAGGTAATCCACCTCTCCAAGGAGGCAGTAGCTAGGTCAATGGAAGAATTCCTCCATCAACTTAGCTGCATCTCCACAGGGGGTTAGCTTGACCTAACTACATCATCCAAAGATGGAACTTTCACAGGTCAATCTAAATTTCTAAGCGTAGATTAGGCCTAGAGAATGAATAAGCTGTTGTGATTTCTTGCTTAATTGATACCTGCAGGTGAATGACTAAATTGTTTTTGTCTAAGTCTCAAACCATAGAGTACATTGCAAATATTAGCATTTACATTGTTAATAAAAAATGACTAAAAAGTATATTCCCATCTGGCTGCATTTTCATTACTTGTTCAAATGTAGATTGACTCTATACATGCAAAAGTAGCTAGTAGATTACCTACAACGAACTGTGAATCTATAATATAATCACAGTTCCTTCCTGATTGAGAGGAGGTTTAATTGAAAAAAGTGGTTTGATGAAATTGTAGGATATACATATGCAGAAAATTGTATCTACCACCGTGAAGGGTTATGGGGATTCCAAGTGCTGAGAACTATTATAATAGATTATCTGATTTAGTTAAGGTTGAAAAACAGTTTACATTCTAACTCGTCAGATACTCCTGACTTTTGAGTCAATCACTTTTGGAGATGACATTTTCCAAGCTTGGTGTCTCTCAAAGTCTAAGGGCCTTTTTTTTGAGTGAGCAAGGTACTGGGAGATGCTTGTGTCAATGTTGTAGCATCTGGAGTTTCTAGAGTAGTGGGCAGGAGGGAGGAGGAAGGACAACCTCCTCCTTTTTAAAAAAAAGTACCATAGTGACATTTGCAGAGGATAGCACAATAATGGCTGAACAATTAAACTCAATGTGCCATGTATGCAGAAATTAATAAAGAAGGAATAGGACACACTGGGGTGGTTTATCTTTGATACCAATATGGGGCCAGATCCTTGTCCCTATTAAGATTGCTTAGCACACAGCTGGCTAGTTGAGGATTTCCCTGGAGTGAGGGAAGACCCACATGGCATACGGCTGGCATAGTGGCACTACCCACTTCTGGCCCAGCCCATCATTGGCTACTGGAATAGTCCTGGGTGTGTTGGCAGCCAGTATGATTTAGGGCAATTCTGATGCTCCTTTAAGTTTCTTCTCAAGACCAGACTTGCACTTGGTGGCTCTGAAGTCAGGATAACACAGGAATTTTATATCCATCTTTGTGCCACCCTACCCAGATCTCAATGATCAGGCCCATATTCTTTAGAGAGGGATGTTGATGTAAACAGAAAATTAGGGCAACATAGGGATAGCTAACATGGCATAAAAAAAAAAAGCCATGAACTCTGATCTAGGCAGCACTGACTCTGATCATCATCCTCAGGTTATATCAACTGCAGTCCTGAAGCTTACTGAATGCATTTTTCAGATTAGGAGCCAGATTTACAAGAATACTGAGGCACCTGAAGATGCACAGAGGTGCTGAGAGGAACTTACAAAAATGCCAAAGCAGGTTAGGCACCCAACTCTCACTGAATGTCTTTGATCCTGAGCTCAGCTGATGTGCCTATGTTACACTGACAGACCCCAGTCATCATTGGACAGGATGAAACCTGGGACCTCTGGAGGTGAAAGCATGAGCCTTTACTGCATGAGCTAAAAGCCACATGCGTCTTAGAGTCTATTCTACTGTCTTAGCTATCTCTCTAAGTGGTCTTGGGTGCTACTAGAGGGGACAGAGCATCACACCCAGGAGGTGTGTGGGTTACACCGACTCCTATTCATTTCCAAAGCAGTGTTAAAACCCCATGCACTGCTCTCTCACTGCAAATGACCTGTTGAGGCGGAAGGCAACAGATGCAGAATCACTTAATTTCAAAAGATTTAATTAGGCGGCATACCACTGGAGGTGCGTGGCATGCTACTGGAGGTGTGCTTTGATCCACACACCAGATAACTACTTCAGTGCTGCCTTGGGTGTCTTATTTTTATATTGGATACCAGCACCTCAGTAATCCTGAACAAGCCAATAATGCACCAGTGCACATGCTTAAATTTGTGTTCAAGTCTGAGTTCTTCTAAACAGCACCAAAATAAGATGTATCTTAAAAGTTGTAACTTATAAATCTGCTGGCATACAGGAAAGAAAATTCTCAGTTAATATAGCTCCCTGTTTCCACCACCTGAGAATTTAGCTCTTTGAGAGAAATGGGTGACCTGCACTCAAACCACACTGAGACCCAAAGGGTGGAGTATTGTGTACATGCTAAATGTCTACTTTCCTTACAGCCTTTTATTTGCTTACTCCACCATCCCCACCATAGCTTAACAATAGGTAAGTGGCTACTGCCATCTAATGGGTAAAGTGATCAAATGAGTCTTAGAATTAAGTGTCTGAAATGGATTTGGGGTGTAAGTTTCTAGAAGAAAAAACTCAGTATTGCATTAAGCTTTGTGGACATCTCAAAAGAGACTCATTGCTGACAGTGGGCAGTAGCAATGGGCTTATGTGGATAAGTGCCGAGGATATGTAGACAAAGTCAAATAGCATAATTTGGCATATTTCAGGAAATGGGTTAAAACTGGCTTCCAAGGTATTAGGACCTCAACTTCATCCCATTCCTCTGGGGATTTTAACCTCAGTTTCTGCTACAGTGCGGAATACAGTTTTAGTTATACTTGCAGCTAAAACTATGTTCAGCCCACTAGTTCAATGGCACCTGTTGCTGACATCCCTTTTCAGCAATACAACTCGTTGAAACTTGGAATTTCCAGTTTGCAGAAAGTTTTAGACATTTTGAGTTACATCTAGCAAGGGCTATAAAAGGTCATAATAAGAAAAGGTTCTATAATTACATTAGGAACAAGAGAAAAATGAAGGAAAGCTTAAGTCCATTACTTATTGGGGAAGAAGAGCTAATAAAAGATTACACCAGGGCAGCTGAGGCATTTAGTGCTTATTTTGCTTCAGTGTTAGATAAAGAGGTTAATTCAAAAAAGAACTAGATAAATTCATGGAAGATAGGTCCATCAATGGCTATTAGCCAGGTGGACAGGGATGGTCCATCAATGGCTATTAGCCAGGTGGACAGGGATGGTATCACTATCCTCTGTTTGCCAGAAGCTGGAAATGCGCAACAGGGGATGGATCACTTGGTGATTACCTGTTCTGTTCATTCCCTCTGGGGCACCTGGCATAGGCCATTGTCAGAAGACAGGATACTGGGCTAGATGGACCTTTGGTCTGATCCAGTATGGCCATTCTTATGTTCTTAATTGTGACTGGATGCTTAATACAATAATATTAAACAAGTGGTAAGGAACAAGCCAGAATAGGGAAAGACCTGACTGACAATTATTTAGATAAGTTAGATGTATTCAAGATAGTAGGTCCTGATGAAATTCACTTCAGGGTATTTAAGAAACTAGCTGAAGAAATCTTGGAAAAGTCATGGATGACAGGAGAAAGGGAAACATGGAACGTATCTTCAAAAAGGGGAACAAAGAGGACCAGGTTATTATAAACCAGCCATCTTAACTTCAATGCCTGAAAAGATACTGGAACAAACTATTTAATATAAATTTTGTAAGCACGTAGAGGACAATAGGGTGATAAGTCATAGCCAACATGGATTTGACAAGAACAAATCATGGCAAGCCAAACTAATTTCCTACTTGGACAGGGTTACTCAACCTGCGAATAAGAAGGGAAAAGTAGACGTGATATCTTGATTTTAGTAAGGCTTTTGACAGAGTCCCACATGACAGTCTCAGACAAACAAGGGAAACATGCTCTAGACGAAATAACTAAGGTGGGTGCACAACTGGTTGAAAAACCACACTCAAGTTATCATCAATAGTTTGTCATCAAACTGGGAGATTGTATCTAGAGGTGTCCTCCAGGAGTCTGTCCTGGTTTATTTATTCCATTATCTAAGGCATTAATGAAAACAGAGAGCACGCTTATAAAAATTTGTGGATTACACCAAGCACTTTGAAGGACAGGATTAGAATTCAAAAGGACCTTGACAAATTGGAGAATTGGTCTGAAATCTACAAGATGAAATTCAAGACAAAGGCAAAGTACTATACTTAGGAAGGAAAAAAAATCAAATGCACAACTACAAAAATGGGGAATAACTGGTTTGGCAGCAGTACTGCTGAAAAGAATCTGGGGGTCATAATGGATCACAAATTGAACGAGCCAACAATTGATGCACTTGCAACAAAATGTAAATATCATTCCGGGTATATTAACAGGAGTGTCATATTTAAGCCACAGGAAGTAATAATTGTGCTGTGCTCAGCACTGGTGAGGCCTCAGCTGAACTACTATATCCAGTTTTGGGCACCACGTTTTAGGAAGAATGTGGACAAACTGGAGAGAGAGTCCAGAGGAGATTAACAAAAGTGACAAAAGGTTTAGAAAACCTGGGCATGTTTAGTCTTGAGAAAAGATGATTGAGGGGGAACCTGATGATATCTTCAAATATGTTAAAGGCTGTTATAAAGAGGACAGTGACCAATTCTTCTCCATGTCCACTAAAGATAGGGCAAGAGGTGATCAGCTTAATCTTCAAGAAAGGAGATTTAGGTATTAGGAAAAACTTTCTAACAACTATCCTTATAGTTAAGTATTGGAATAGGTTAATGAGAGGTTGTAAAATCCCTGTCACTGGTGATTTTTAGGAACATGTTAGAAAAATATCTGTCAGGGATGATCTAAGTATACTTGGTTCCACCCCAGCAAGTGGGGAGGGATGGACTACATGATTTCTGAAGGTCCCTTCCAGGCCTAGAGTTCTATGATTTAAAAAAAGATTTCAGTCCAAATAAGAATGAAGAGCAGATACTTTATACATTTTCCACAAATCAGAAATTCAGAAACATTTTGGTTTTAGAAAAATTCTCATTTTGGAATTTCAAAATGTAATTTTGATTCTTATTTTATGGATTCATTTCTTTTATATATTTAGATTATTTCATACCATGGCCCTACTGGTAGTGCATGACATGCACTATTACTACAACTGACAAGTCATGACGACGGATTATTTCAATTCTTTTTTATTATTTTTTTTTATAAAACAGTCAGTCAGTAAGGGCAGTTGCTATTTAGCACTCATTGAAACGTTTTATATTCTTTTCTATATCAAAGTTTCTCCTGTGTTGGTTGTAATTAATCTGTTTACATCTCTAAGTTCCAAAGACTTTCACTAAGATGTAGACTTCTAAGTGCCTGAGTCACTTTTGAAAGCAAGACTTGTGCTCCCAAGTCATATAGGCACTTGGGAAAATTTTGCCCTAGATGTACAATAAAATATTAAGCACTGCCCCTCAATGGGTGGTGTAAGTAGAAAATCCGGTAAATATAGGGCTACAAGCCAACAGCTGTGGATCTGAATGAAAATTTCCAAAAATGATTGAAGGGCTAGAGGTACTGATTTATGAGAAAAGACTAAAGGAATTTAGTGTGTCTAGTTTGGCAAAAGTATGACTAAGAAAACACAGGACATGTATCTAAATGGTGTAAATAGTGGAAAGGAGGAAAAACTAGAGTGGAAATGAGAACATTTGGGTTCAGGCATTTTTTACTCACCAAAGTGGTGCCCCAACACCTACATTGCTATTAAGGGCTGTGTTAGGGGTATGCAGAGTATATGTACTCTACATTCTGCTGGAAAGAGTGTTCAGTATCTTACTGTGTATCTATACTGAAGACAGTTTTCCCCTTAGCAAGTGAAGTAAACACCAGAACATATGTTAAATACTGTGGCACTGAGCCATCAATTAGTTAGGAAGTATCAACGCCTGTGACCCTGCAGATCACTTACTGAATTATCCCCTTTATGCTCAGTAATTAAGAAAAGGGTGGAGTGCCTGGCGGAAATGTGTTCACTGCTTATCATGTTAATAACAAAGTTGTCAATAAATCAAATCTTTGTGCAATCAATCACCTTAGGGTGGAGTTATCATATGATAAATATTCTCATTAAAGTTGCCTATTTTTATTTAATTGTTTCATACAAATTAATGCTTTAAAGGCTCAGATCTTTTGCAAAGTCGTACCTGTACAGTTTTGCAACATTATATGATGGCGTTTTATACAAATCTTTCACAAAATGTTGCGGCAAATATTAGTAGGTAGATTTTGCCATTCAATATATTCTAGAGAAGCATTTCAGTGACTATGAATGGAAGAGTCATTTTATCACATTTATCTATTTTGCTGTCAATCTAGTTCTTTCAAAATGAGTTAAACTCTGACCCTGTCATAACATGAACATTTGGGCTATATGAGTTGAAATTAAAGGATTAGGCCCTCAGTACTGCAACATTTCACTTTTTGGTGCCCTTCCACCTAATGGAATGCACAGCCCCAAGTTAGGTACCCAGAGTTCTTTTACAATGCATGGGGAGAGCTGGCCCTTAAGAATGGGATCCGCAAAAGCCAGCATGTTGGGCTGGGAGCTACCTAAGCTGGTCACTAGAAGGGAGAGAGCTTAGGCCCAAGTCCTGAAAGAGAATTAGTCTGGGTCACAAGGAGGCTCCTACCTTTGCACAGGAGTCAAAAGCAGTGACTCTTCTATTGGAGTTAAGTGCCTAAATCCTTTCCTACAAAAGGATAGAGGAAGAAGCAGCTCTGTATATCCCAACCAACAGAAATGTAGGCAAAGAGGGATTTTTAAGTGCCTACAGGGTTAGATGGCTACTGAGCAGGATTTTGAGAACCTGAATTTTGGACTTAGGCACCTAGAGTGGCAGTTAAGCACTTGGAGTCCTTTTGTGACTCTAGTTTGAAGAATAAGGAATTCTCATACACAGAACCCATGTGTAAAAATATCAGCAAGACTGAACTCCAGACCACTTAGGTGCTACACAGCATGTAGGCTCCTGATTCAGCCAAAGGATCAGAGTACATTTCCCCATTTGACTTGTGACATTCAGTATTGGCATTTCTAACTTCTCTCTCCAATGTTCTCTATTTGGTACTGAGCTCTCTCACACGCTATGTTCAAGCAACACTGAATTCACTGAAATGGGGAAATGGCACTTAAGGGAGCATCCAACCACATGTGAAGAAGTTTGATGAGTGTGGAAAAGCCATTGTTACAGATCAAACAAGCTCAAGAGCACTTTTTTCTTCAAAATGTTTGCCAACTCTAATTTTAGATAATTGCTCCAGTTCTGCACACTGAATCACAGTCATTTTCTTCATTAAGTGCTTCCCAAAATATGCAGGGCATGGAACAGGATTTCTTCCTTACAGAGACTATGCCAGAATACAGATAGCAACTTCTCAGCTTGCACAAGAAATCCCTTGCTGAAGAACATATTACTCAAATCAGAACAATGTGTCACAACATCCTTTGCCATGAAGCAATCTCAATATTTCACTGACCTAACCTTATTAAAGAGGCATTGCTGGTGTGGATCCCTGCAGACTTTTTTAAAAAAATATATTTTAGAATAAGCAGTTCCCAAAACCTTCAGGAGAAAACAGATAATTGGGAAATGAAACCCTTTCAGTGGACAGTAAACAATGTGCTTTTGAAAGCAGAATCGCTGTTATCCTTGTTCTTTGCAGCTTGGCACATCACCAAATGCAAGGAACAGTTTGTGTTCTTTCTGCAAGTTTGAAAACAAGTAGTAAAATGGTTATTTTTCTTAAAGGAAACACATTCGGAGTCCCAGCTTTTCCCATGCATTATGCCACTTTGCCCTGCATCATCAGTGCAAAGCAGGCCTAAAGCTGGCAGAGCGATGAGATGATTGCTCATGTATAGGAGGATCAACCACTGGTGTAGAATTGGCAGAATGGCTCTACACAGGTTCATCATGAGTTACTGCTTGGGAATCTTTGAATCTATTAATGGCTGCTATACTGGACCTACTTCTACATAAGAATTTGACTGCAGCTGACATCTCCTTTCATACAAGGGCTTTGACCCATCAGTCTGATTTGTCATGAACTCACTCTGCTTTGCCTTGGAGCACATGGCTGTGGAGCACTCCTTCACCTGGAGGTTTGTGCCCATGTGAAGGGAACTGCTTCCCTTCTGCAGCAGAACCACGGTGGTCAAACCACATTTGGAGAACTTCTGCACCTCTGAAGCAGTGAACAGAACAAGTTTTTCCCCTAGTAAGTGTTGCCTGACTTACAGTGGCAGAGGTGCTAAGATCAGGTGCGCTAATAACCACAGCATTGATAAGGTCATAGGTTTACAGTAAAAGGAGTCCGTGGCTCAGGGGACTGGTAATTTAAGTTGAGGGCAAAACTCCCCCTGATGTTTTTGGGTACGAAATAGGAGTCTAGCCAGAGTAAAGGTTAGAGGGAATTGGGTGTGTCACCAGTTCCAATCCCACCTATTGTGGTAGTTAGCAAAAGGTTTTACCATCTGCAGCCTGTCTGATGGAGGAGGCAGCTCTAGGCACCAACAAAGCAAGCAAGTGTTTGGGGCAGCCCATTTGCAGGGGTGGCAGGGATCCGGCATGGGAGCTGAGAATCAACAGGGGGCTCTGGGAGCTGTAGTTCCTTGGTTAGTTCCCTGCCTATAGAGCCAGCCCTGGAGCAGGGAAAGAACTACATTTCCCAGCATTCCCTTGGCCACTACCAACAGGAAAGGAAGGGGGAGGGAGTGAGGTACTGAGACCTCATGCTCCAGCTTGCTGTGAATCGATAACTGCACTGTTAAGGGTAGGGATACCATATTTTAACATTCAAAAAAATAGGACACTCCACGGGGAGGGAGGGAAGCCCCAGCCTGCCACCATCCACTCCTTCTAACTGCCCCCCACAGAAACCCCAATTCATCCCACCCCACCTGCTCCTGAATCACACCCTCCCTGGACCCCTGCCCCTACCCACCCCTTGGGACCACACCCCCAATCTAAGCCTCTTCTCTTTGTCCCCAACTGCCCCTTCCTGAGGGCCCCACCCCCTACCTGTCCCTGACAAACCCCTGGGACTCCCATGCCTATCCAACTGCTGCCTGTCCCTTGACTGCCCCCCCCCCGAACCTCCACCACAACGAATCCCCACTGCTCCTTGTCCCCTTACTGCCCCCCAGCCATGCCACTCAGACCGGTGTGTCTGGCTCCACGCAGCACCAGACACACTGCTGCATACATGCTGCTGTGCTCCCCCACGGAGCCACAGCCCCCACCCCAGCACCTGCCTTCCAGATTTGAACACTTCAAAATTCAGGAGTGCTCAAGCTCAGTTTGGGCAGCTGTTACTTCATTTCTCCCAAATCAAATATACTGATCCACTGTAACTTGCTGTAGAAAAAGATAGGATAAAGTTATGCAAGAAATGATTCCCAGTGGTTATTAGGACTGAAATTGCTATTTTCAGCATCCATTGCCTTTGTGTTTGTTTAAAAGGAAGACAGTGATATTGCATTGGCAAATTCCCCATAGAAAAGAGTAGAACAAAATAAGAGAACCTCAACTTTTCCTCATTTATGTAGGACAGACTTATAATATGCATCCAGATATCCTCCAAATCACACAAGCTGAAAATTGTTCTACTTTACTGCAGATCTGTAATCATATGGGAACCAATCTTGTCTGTGTTCTGTGCACATCTAAAATTCTTGCTGAATGACCCACCCTGGGAGCAAGTTACCAGCGACCCAGGACTGTGGCGGAAGGAGGATGCGGGGGAGGGGAGAGAAGAGCCCAGGGCTGGGGCAGCAGGGAGGTGCAGCGAGGAGCCCAAGACTCGGGCAGGAGGCAGCCAAAAATTTTTTTGTATGGGGCGGCAAAAAACCTAGAGCAGGGCCTGCTGATGGAGCATGAACTACTTTCTCATTCCCCAGGCCTGTGGTGCAGCGCATTAGTGTAGAGACTTGAGTTGCTGTTCCCTATTCTGTACTTTCCCTGGGAATATATAAGAACAGTTCACTTTTTGGTGCTGTCAATCTAGCATTTTTCACAACACATTGGCTTTTCAGCAGCATTTGGGCACCTAATTGCCTGTTTGTACCTTTGAAAATCTCCCTTGAAATGAATAGTTGTGGTGAAAAATACCAGTTTTTAAAGTTCTGTTTAACTGAACATATAGGCAGTTAGATTTTGTAGAAACACTGGATGCCAATTGTGATGAAGTCCCTATTGGTAAAAGTCAGTTTTCAGTATCAAGTTAGGTTGCAGCTGCTGCCTACAAGCAAGCAAATACATGATCTCCAAATTACAGCAGGCTTGACTTCGCCCTTTGCTCTTAATTCTGTACAAAGAAGTTTCCCCAGTTACTTGAAAATGTGCATATAAATAAAAAACTTAGCCTTTGAAAGGAATGACTACAATTCAACATTTTCTACAGGATATTTGAATCTGTTTGTTTTCATTATGAAAGGTTAGACAAAAGAAATAGTATGTGTAGTGTGACAAAGCTCTGTCCTTGTTTCTGGGGGTCCTGCCTTTCCTGACAGATTTTCTTAGCCTCCGAGGCTCACTGTGACCCCCTCCCCACTTAACCCTTCTCTCTCTAGAGAGAAGGGTCACAGTCTACTGAGCCATTTTCATAAGTCAGCAAGGGACATGAGGAGAAGCTATCCTCCCTCACACAGTCTCTGTTGTCTCCCAGTCTCAGTAATTAATCAAGGGGGCAAAGAGGGGGAGCCCAGGCCAGCCCTCTACTCCAGGTTCCAGCCCAGGGACCCTAATAGTATCAGCTATGGTAACTGACCTTTTAGGACAGGACATGTACAATTCCCTGGGCTACTTCCTCACAGCAGCCCTCACTTCCTCAAGCTCCACTTCACTCAGGGCCTCCTTCCTTGTGCCTCATATGGTGTGTGCAGCTCAGTCTCTCTAACAGCACAACTTCTCACCTCTCCTGACATGCATCCCCCCTGACTAACTGGGAGGCTTTTAACTAGTTTCAGCCAGCCTCTGACTGGCTTCAGGTGTCCCAATCAACCTAACATCCTCCCTGCCTTCAAGAAAGCTCTTAATTGGCCCCAGGTGTCTTAATTGACCTGGAGCAGCTGCCATTTATTTAGCCTGGTACCAGGGATTTGTTTAACCTGGGGCTAATATATCTATCTCCCACTACTTTTCTATAGCCATCTGGCCTTGCCCGGTCACAGTAGTGATTAGAGAACAAGACCAGAGACTTCCACTGCATTGCCACAGACTTTCCATGGGACCCCACCTCTCCCCTCTGTTTCTCTGCTATAAAAGGGGGATAACATTTACCTGCCTTTACATGGTGTGATGAAGCTCATTGTAATACACATTTTTTCTAACATGCTCTGAAATCCTGTTACACTAAAATGAGACCTTGTCTACACTACAGCTTATGTCAGTATAATTTATGTCATTCAGGGGTGTGAATAAGCCACCCCCAAGCAATATAGATTATACTGACCTAAGCACTGGTGTAGACAGCACTATGTCGGTGGGAGAGCTTCTCCCACCACCATAGCTGTTGCTACTCATTGGGAGTGGATTAATTTAGTCGACAGGGGAGCTCTCTCCCATCGACTTTGAGCGTCTGTACTAGCAGCGTTACAGCAGCGCAGCTGTATTGATGCAGCTGTACTGCTGGAAAGTCTGTAGCGCAGATATAGCCTAAATTAAGCTAGGTGTATCTAGCTGATGTTAGAGGGAGAAGGTAGTAATAAATTGTTTATATAAAGACAATTAAAATGTTTTGGGAGGACAAAGATGGATTATAACAAACTGTATGACTATAACACTATAAACTTCTTCATATTAGGAAACATTACAGTGAAGGAGAAATTGTATCAGAGAATCAGTACCATGAATTTAAATCAGAAAAGCACCTGTAAAGCTGCTGATCTTTTCAAACAGGTAATACCTGTGAGTGCCTCTGTAAAAGTAATTAGTGTGTTTTACTGGTAAAGAATTCAGAGTGCAGGTAAAGGGGAAAAAAAGGAGGCTACTTTTTAATTCCTTTTTATTACTAGATTCATTAATAACAAAACCAGTGATTATTCGTTATGACTCATGCTATATGACCATGAAAACTATAATCCTTATCATATATGGAAGTTTTACAATCAAGGAGATCTTGCATACCTACAGATAATATCATAATCCAAATATTTACAGAGAGTTGCTTTTAGATATTTGAAACAACTTATACAGTAGTTTTTGGGGTACTTAAGCAGTAGAATGCGTAAATGATTGGTGTCATGACATACTTTAGCATTTCTCCTTGTTAGGTCAGTGCTCCAGCTGATAGATGTAACTTGTTTTAAAAGAAGGGCCATAGGAATTCAAAGTCATGTGCACAACCATCTGCTGAATAAATGTTTATTTCAGAGTAGGGTGGGGAGACTATCGCAGAGCATGGTTACCCACTTTTAATGTCTGCATTTTATAATTCTTAGCTCTCTTGGGGCTGGATCCTGTAAGGTGCTGAATGCCTCTTGAGAGTCTAAGGGGAGATGAGACTGCTCAGAATCTAAGGGTATGTCTACATTTACAGAGTTTTTGCGCTGTAAGTTTCGCTGGTGATAGGGAACTGGTGAAAGGAAAGAGCTGGTTTGTGTAGTCACTCAATTCCTCAGGCATCAGAGTGTTTACACTACCGGCACTTCCATCGCTGATAAGAGCAGCGCTGTAGGACAGCTGTCTCACAGTGAAGCTCTCTTGATAGGTCTTGTGGGAAGAGGTGGGGTGAGCAGAAGGCATTCTGAGTACCTGCTCAGTGCCTTGTGCTGCCCTGCTTCATGTCCCTGCAGCCCTATTACTTCCTTATTTTTTTTGTGGCATATTTTTAAAAAGCCCCTGCTGTCTGGCTGCTTTCCCTGCCATATTTACAAGCAAAGGGAAAGGGAGTTTCAAACTTTGCGGGGCTTACAAGGGGAGGGGCGGAGGTCCGTTTACTTGGTGTCAGAGCAGCGGTGGTGCTGGCCAGAGTGGTCACTTTTGGAACTGTGGGATATGCTTCGGAGGCCAAAAGGTGTTTACGCTGGTAGAACGTGTCTTCACTTGCACAACAGTGCAAAAAGAACAGTGGTAAGAGCTAGATGCCTCTTATGAAGGTGGTTTTCTTTTTGTGTTGAAACTTTTGAGTTTCACTACAAAAAGTCATTAACCAGTGTGGACAATCCTGTGATTTTAGCGCAAAAAAGGGACTTTTTGTACTTTAAATGCTAAGTATTGACATAGCCTAAGGTTATCTGCTTTAAATTCTTTAAAGAACAGAGAATGAGCATGTAAACAAGCTCTGGTTTGGGATTTCCAGTAGAGTCTTCATCTGAGAGGCTCTGTAGCCATCCTCACAAGGGTAGGATAACTCTTCCCTTATTTTCCTTCTACCATATACCTCCCTGAAATCTGAAACCATATATTAGTGATGACTAGAGTTAAGCAAATAACTAATATTTAAGTTCAACAGCCAGACCAAAGAACACAATTTGGTAGGTTCTGAACCAAAACTGAATGTTCTCAGCTTCTCTCTTAAAAAACAATTGTTCAGGTCCAATGAAAAAGTTTCAAAAGTCAATCTGAACTGACATTTTCTCAATCAAGTTTTAAAACTATTCATTTTGAAAATGTCAGAACAAAATATTTAGATTTTTTTTCCCCCAACCAAAACTAATCACTAAATTTGACTCAAATGTGAATAGTTCCAATGCTTCGGAAAAAAACCCTATTTTTGCAAATGCAAAATATTTCACCCTGCTCTAGAGACGACCAATATTAGTATCCACCACCCCCTACGTTTGTAATATAATGAATAGTGTATTGATGGCAGTGCTAATTTCTCTGGCTTTTATAAGCCGTGAGGGTTCAGTAATAATACATTTTAGCTGCTTCATGCTGCACCAAACACAGAAATCTCTACTGTTATTACTGAATCATTCCTTAAGACAGCTGATTGGTCTCTTGACTAAGACAATTATCTCTCCCCTCGAATTTGCTAGTTTGTTTGTTTTTCAGGATTAAAAACAGACACTGGTTTGAATTATTTAAAGACAATTGATCAGTCTTGATGAAGCCTTCCATGTGATAGAAGATTGGACCGTCCCTTAATAGCTTCAGGTAATGTCACTGAAGGTAGCAATCTCAACAGAAAGTCAATGCCTCAGTGAAAATTTGTGCAATCCCAACATCTTCAAATCTGCTTTCAATTACACCTGTATGTAACTGAGGGGAGGATTTGGGTCTGGAATTAGAATTAGTCTTCACTGCTATGAAGTGAAATGAGTAGAATCTATTTCCTTCTCTTATAGCACTACAAAACCAACATAGCAAACAGGAGCCAAAAGGGTACTTCAAATGGGTTTTGTCATTAGAACAAACAGATCAGATTCTAAATACATACAGAGAGCAGATCTGGAGTAATTAAGAACAGCACTTTAAGATGGACTATTCTATATTAACTTACATTACCAGTGCAACAAGACTGTGCATTTCACTCAACAGACACAATTAACTATTTATACGTATGTATATACACACACAATAGTATACATAATATTACACACACACACACACACACAATCAAATTCAGCTGGGACTAGATTGCTAGTTCTTTAACTCCAAAAGCATAGGCTTCAACCACTTAGGTTAAACAAGATTTCTGTTCACTAATAGTAATGCTAGGTGCTTTATCTTCTGTGTGGACCAGCAAATGGGGGATGCCACAATACACACATAATACGACTTGGGGAAATGACTTGAGAATCAACTGTCACAATTAAAGTAGGATTTTCAAGGCTGCTATTGTATGGGAGCTCACCATCATATCTCTTAGGTAGCTCTGAAAAGCTTGGCCTAGAAGTGGATCATTAGACATTGATATCGTTACAGTTTCTGTCACACCAATGGCTAAAACCAGAATAATCAGAATCTAGGAAATCTGTGGAATTTAGTCATAAGTGTAAGTGCACCACTATCAACTTCTTGATAACTTCCCCTCCAATGAGCATGTTTGATGCTGGATGATAATTGGCAGGGTTCTTAAAGTCCAGGGGGGAGTTTTTGAGCAAGGGACAAATCCCTGCTTCCTGAAGAGCAGCTGGCATCTTGTCTACTCAAGAAAGCAGCATCTGTGGTTGTACAGTGCTTAGCACAATGGGGCCCTCGTCTATGACTCAGGACCTAGTCCTCGCAGTAATTTCAATAATAAACATCAATAAGAGACCCAAACTTCTGAACAGTTTTTCACCAGCCACAAGTGGCATGGGATCCGATCACAGTCACTTGATGCTACTCTCCCAGCACATGCAACATGTCAATAAGGAAGGATGAGCAGAACTCAACCAGGGCAGACGGTGCCTAGAACGTGTCCATTTCTGGCACTGTGCCCATGCAACCAGCCACCACTGATGTAACCCAGTCAATTTTATCTAAGACATAGGCTGAAACTTCCTCACCGCAGGAAATACTGAACTCTGTTCCCAAGTGCTGGAATCACCAGTGTGCCACCATTTGGGACATTTTCACTGGTGTAGATTTGGAAGATGCTACCACAGTGCGATTGTTCTGACCCCTACCAAAGCCATGGCCTATGAGTGCACAACAACAGCTCATACTCATATCATCGGGTTGTGGCATACCAGCACTATACTCACATTACATTGTTCTCTAGATTGGCATCACTACTCTTCTGTCTGACCAATGCACATCAACAAGGAGACCCATTCCTGACTGGGGCCTCTGTGTGCTACCAGAGTAAAAATATTTACTACTCCTAATAGGTCATAAGAGCAAGCTGAAATTTAATTAAAAAACATTTCATAAAAACAAAAATATTTCAGCCATTTTTTATCAGTTCTACGGCTTGTTGAAGCAGTTCACAAATTTTAAAAAGAGTGGGGAAAAAATGGTTTCACAGAATTCCCCTCCCCTTTCTACCAGCTCGATACAGGACACCACTTTATGCTGACTCAATGCATCATTATACAGAATCATAGATCTGTAGGACTGGAAGGGATTGCTCCCCTGTGCTGAGGCAGGACCAAGTACACCTAGATCATGTATGGTGACAGTGTCATGCCACAATGATGCAACATTTATCCGCTCCTCCTCCATTCTGATTGCTGAAATGATAAGGTGATTCCCTTCCCTCACCCTGACCAAGCTCCTGGGAGGAAAGGATTATCATCTCTTCTCCCCACAGGCCAACAGAAAGGTGTGGAGGGATTTCCACCCTCTGCCCCCTCAAGGCTGCTGAGCTGGAGGGAATTCCCTTTGCTCCTGAAGGGTGATCAAATTTGCTTGCTCCTCATAGTAGGGAAACCTTTATAACTCTCATATCACTAGTTCATTGCTTCATGGTTCCTTTATGTGCGTGGCACGAGAGTGAATCACAAATTTTGGAAATGGTGATCATTATTTCTTGGACAATCTGCAGCAAGGGCAATTCAAGCTAGACACTAGGAAAAGCTAACTATCAGGATAGTTAAACTCTGGAATAGGCTTGCAAGGAGATTTTTAAGAACAGGTTGGAAAAACATCAATCAAGGATGGTCTAGGTTTACTTGGTCCTGCCTCAGCGCAAGGGACTGGACTAGGTGGCCTCTCAAGGTCTCTTTCAAACCTATATTTCTATGTCCTATGATTTTTTGCAATTTTTTTCTGACACATTTTTGCAGGTTTTCAGCCAGCTAATAAAGTAGTTGATCATTCCCAAATTTTGATGAAAGTGCTCAGGAAAAAAAAAAGCTTTTTCCTGCATTTTTGACCATCTCTATGCATAGTATTAAAATAGACTTTAATCAGTCCAGATTACTTACCAATTAGAGATGAGGCCGCCACTAGGATCCAGAATGTAATGAGATAAGGCACATGAATCGGAAGCCAATCAAAGGTGACTATCTGGTATCCCTGGCTGCTGCTTCCACTGCTGTTGTTGCTTATACCTACAGAATTTTCTAATGTCTCTTGGGAGGTTTCAAAAGCCATATTTGGAACGGTGGGTTCAGAGAGGGCACTTCCAGCCAGGCTCCCTGGATGGCATGCCAACCATGCCAGCAGCACAGAGGAATACAGGTTAAGCATCCCTGCTCTCATTATCAGAAATGGCAGGAACGTCCTTTGCTTGATTTTAAACTGACTGTCTTCTTTTCTAGTACCCCACTTCAGCTTAATTTTAAGCTCTTCTTCTACACAGGCTTACAGCTTTGCTTCTAGTTTCCTTGAGGTCCAATTTTTAACCCTTTTTGCTATCTTCCCCTAGGCACTCCCTTTTGTAGTGTTGCACTGACTCTTATGGAGTGTGGCGTTTGATTCCTTAATTCTGCAGCCCTGAGCCCTTAGCTCCTGATGCAGTGCTGGAGGTGAGAGACCTCTCCCAGGAGCTTCCCAGTCCTCTCTTCACTGCTGGTTCCTAACTTCTTTGGAAGGACGCAGGGCACCTTTTATAAGTGGAAGTGTTTGAACGGGAGGAGGAGTCTGTCAAAGCCATGTACTACCACAGTATCTAGTGATGATCTCAAAACCATTCATGACGTCTGCTTTTCCGCTTATTTATAGATCTACGGGTAGGAGCTAAGATTATTATTTACTCCTTCTGTTCATAATGGTTATGAAGCAATAAGTGTTGAAAGTTGGCTACTGTGAGCCGTGTGGCACAGACTTTGCCCCTGTTAGAAAGGAGTGCAGCTTAATGCGAGATTGCTTTGTGCGTCCTGCTCAAGATAGAAAGCAAGCACAAAAGATTGCTGTGTTCGATTCAGCGTGTGCCATCAATAGATAGAATTCCTTCTCCACTTTTCCATCTTTTGCTGGTTCTCACTGGTAAGCCCAGGCTTACTAAGCAAGACTATGATATCAAGGGCTAGATTTTGCCTTTAGTCTCAGCCCTGTATCACTGCACCACCCCAGAAGGAAGCCTAGGAATGTATAGTGGCTTAAGAGGGTGTGCTCCTGCTGCCAGCATGTGAACGGGGGCCCACCAAGACTCTTTCCACTCCCCCACCCACCTGCTGGCAAAGGGGAGAATCAAGTGTCCAGCCACCACTCTCCCCCACCACACCCAGGCCACAGACTGAAGGGTCCTACATGGCTGGGCACTGCCTTAAGGGTGGGACCTTACTTCCCTCTGCAGCCCAGTAGGATCAGGACACAGCCAAGCCATAAGACAGTGCAGCATGATCTGAATTTAGAAAATGAATGCTCTTTTTTCTCTCTGCATGAATTTTGAAATATATTAGAGCAACTGGCACCAGTATTTAAATACAACTCAACAGGCCTGAGGATTCCTTCAGCCCTCCTGACTGAAGTCCTGTACTTGTCCCCAGAATATGTCCAGCTGGAATTGTGGCAGGGCCAGCTTCCCCACGCTGTCCAAGCGAAGTGCCTCAAGCTGTTCTGGAGGGACCATGCTCATGGCGTGTGGCAGGGGAGAGGAAGTAATTCAGTCTCTGTAGCTCATTTAATTCTTGGCTTCCAAAATGAGACTGCAAACAAGGATGACAATCAGTGGGAACTGATATTGATTTCTGATTTCCTGCCCATCAGGAGCTGCATCTGGACCCCCTGGCTCATTTTACATAGGTCAAATAGTCACCAGTCAGAAAGACGTGTTGTTCACTATCAATTTTAGGGACTATTTAGCAAAAATATGTAGCCTTTGGAGGCACACATTTAGTGGGGGGAGAGGGGAAACATCCTTCCATGTGGGAAGGGCTGAATTATTCTGGGAGTGGGAAGCTGTGTAAATGAGCACCTCCCCACTCATGCACCAATCATCCCAGGTCTCAGAAATCAGAAGTCAGTCCCTTGCTCTCTGACATGACCATGCACAAAGCTGGAAAGACTGCAGTCATAGAGCTGAAGTATTCCCCTCAGATAGCTCTAGAGTGGCAAGAAGAAGAACTGGACAGACACAAGGCTGGTTTTCTTCATTTTTATTTTTTAAAGAAAGAAGTTAGTTTCAGCCCTTCCCACCCGTGATTACTCTTGTCAGGTATTGAGGAGGGGCTTATAGCTCTGACTGGTGAACTCCTCATTACATCACTGCTGTGAGATAGGGCTTCCTCTGCTGCTTAATGTCAGTCCAGGGAGAGATGAGGAAATCTTTGGTAAACATATCCAAATGTCCTATTGCCTCTCCCTGCCTGAGCACGCCATAGCTGTCAGCCAGAGAGAGAGAGTATGAAGCATACAGCAACTAGGGTGATGGTCTGCAATAGTCTATGATTCCTCCCTTGCTAAGGGGACTGGCATACGCCACTGTGTTAAGTCCAGTTAGGCATTGCTTGGGTTCATTTAAGGGGGAGAACCAATCACTAGCAGAGATATACTTCCACAGCTGCAGAGTCAAAGAGGCTCCCAGGCCATGGGAATTAAAGGACCAATGACCATGGGTCTAGAATTCCACCTTGTGTATATACCTGACTTTTCAGAGCTCTGTCTAAGCAAACAAAAAACTCTCTGAACTAATTTCTGAACTAAGAGTTCCTTCAGCTTGTTTTCCGAGTTTAGCCCCGCCCCGCCCCCAAATAGTGGTTTTGTGCAGCTAAACTTCCTGTCAATCAAAAAGAGGACTTTCAGTCTAACAATTTCATCTAGTGCAGCCAAATTCCCCCAAGTACAGCCCTTTTGTAGCGTGTTTGGGAAGTTACTTAGGGTATGGTATATCTACACTGGGAGAGTTACAGCGCCGCTGAGAGAGCGCTGAAGGGAAATCGCTGTTGTGGGTTCACACTGTCTGCTGCCTGCGCAAAGGCACGTTCACACTTGCAGCACTTGCAGCAGTATTCAGAGCAGTGCACTCTGGGCAGCTATCCCACAGAGCATCTCTTCCTCTTCTGCCACTAAGAGTTGTGGGAAGGCAGAGGGGGGTGCCGGGCATCCTGGGTCCCGTTCTAATGCCCCGTGATGTATTGCTTCACATCCCAGCAATCCCTGTGCTTCCGTCCACATTTGGGGCCATCGTTCAATGGTTTGTGTACTGTGTGCTCTGCTCTGCCTCTTCGGTCTGCAGGAATGGATCCCACACTGTTAACCACTAAATGGGGAGGGATAGCTCAGTGGTTTGAGCATTAGCTTGCTAAACCCAGGGTTGTGAGTTCAATCCTTGAGGTGGCCATTTAGGGAACTGCGGTAAAAATCTGTCTGGGGATTGGTGCTGCTTTGAGCAGGCGGTTGGACTAGATGACCTCCTGAGGTCCCTTCTATCATAAGCATTCCCAAATCTGGACCTTAGTGTCCAGAAATCTGGGTGCCTGCATGAACCCCTCTAAGCTTAATTACCAGCTCAGATTTGATCTCGCTGCCACCAGCCAAAAATTCCAGGGTTTTGGCTCCCTCTGGTCTCCCCAACCTTTCCCTGTGGGGAACCCCAAGACTCAGAAAGCCCTGAGTCTTACCCACAAAGCGAAATAACCACACTTCCCTTCCCCCTCTCTCTCCCACCGCTTTCTCTCTGGGCTACCTGGAGAGTTTACTGATGCAAACCTCTTTACATCATAAATACCAAGAAGCACTGTCTCCTCTTATTCCACAGAGACAACCCAAATACAAGTGAAACAGAAATGATTCTCTCTCTCTCTTCCCGCCTCCCAAAATTCCCGGTGCTGCCAGCAGCTTTTACCCTCCGTAGATCTAACACAAAGAGGAATTCCCTCCCTTCGTTTCCTTAGCCTACCCAGAGAGATAAATTCAATACCAAGTCTTTAAAAAGAAAGCTTTATATAAAAAGAAAGAAAAAGACAAAAATATGAGTCTCTGCATCAAGTTGACAAATACAGGGGTCCAATTACTTTAAGAAATATATGAATAAACAGACTTATCAAAAAGATGATACACATTGTAACCATTCCAGCAACTACACACATGTTAAATACAAAAAAAAAAAAAAATAACAGCCTATTGTTTTTTTTCTACCTTGTACTTACAACTTTGAAACTGAAAGGACTAGAGCTTACAGATTAGAAAAGATCCCCTCTCAGAAGCTGAGAAGCCAGACAAAGACCAAAACCAAAACATCTCCTTCCTGAGCTTTTGAAAAAATCCGTTTCCTGGTTGGTCCTCTGGTCAGGTGTTTGGTTCCCTTTGTTAACGCTTTACAGGTGAAAGAAACATTAACCCTTAGCTATCTGTTTATGACACCTTCCAACCCTGATATTCTATGCTACTCACTTTCATTAATATAGCAGTGGAGTTAATCCTTAAACTAAAAAGGCAAGAGAAGTTTGACGTTGATTTCATCACACTTAGTAGCTACGACATGAGATTGTTTGTGGCATTCATGGAGGTGCTGACCACAATGGAACACCGCTAGTGAGCTCTGGAAACAAGCACTGAGTGTTGGGATCACATTATCATGCACATCTGGGATGACGAGCAGTAGCTGCAAAACTTTCACATAAAGGAAAACCACATTCATAGGACTGTATGATGAGCTTACCCCCGCCCAAGGACACATGAATAAGAGCTGCCCTGCCATTAGAGAAGCACATGGTGATTGCACTGTGGAAGCTGGCTACTCCAGACTCCTACCGATCAGTCACTAGCCAGTTCAGAGTGGGAAAGTCAACCATTGGATTCATGTTGACAGAAGTGTGCAAGGTCATTAATCGCATCCTACTCTGAAAGACCGTGACTCTGGGCAACGTGAGTGACATTCTGGATGGCTTTTCACAAATGGGCCTCCCTTACTGTGAAGGGGTGATAGATGGCACGCATATTCCAATTCTTGCACCAGACCACCTAGCCACCAAGTACATTAATCAGAAGAGGTACTTCTCAATGGTTCTCCAGGCGCTAGTGGGTCAGCGTGGGCATTTCACAGACATTAATGCAGGCTGGTCTGGAAAGGTGCATAATTCACACATCTTTCAGAACATTGGCCTGTTCATGAAGCTGCAAGCAAGGACTTTCTTTCCAGACCAGAAGATCACCTTAGGGGAAGTCAAAATGCCCATTGTGATCCTGGGAGACCCTGCCTACCCTTTAATGCCGTGGCTTATGAAGTCATACATGGGACACCTTGACCGCAGCAACGAGCGGTTCAACAACAGGTTGAGCAAGTGCAGAATGACTGTTCAGTGTACTTTTGGCCATTTAAAGGCCCATTGGCAGTGCCTATATGGGAGGCTGGACCTAGCTGATGACAATATTCCAATGCTTATAGCCATGTGCTGTATGCTCCATAGTATTTGTGAAGGGAAAGGTGAAAGCTTAACTCAGGTCTGGACTGCTGAGGCTCAGTGCCTGGAAGCTGAATTTGAACAGCCAGAGAACAGCGGGGCCATCAGGGATGCCTTGAGGCAGCAATTTGAAGCTGAAAGCCACTAATATTTGTTGCTATGCTCAGGAGTGCAGTGCTTGTAATGCTAAGAGGTGATTGTGATTGCTGTAGACAATGCACTATGAAGGTTTAAGACATTTGCCTGTTGCTTTGCAGGGCTCTGTTTGTTGTCAATTAGTAAAGATTGCTTTCAAACCAACAAAATTCTTTTATTAAAAAACAACAAACAGAGGAGAGAATAAACCAAAAAAAAACCCCCAAAACCATCAGCACTGAGGCATGGGGTAAGGGAGGTTCCCAGGAGGAGATGGGATCCTGGGATGGTTAAAGATTTGTTTATGTCCAGGGATCATATCCAACCTTATCCTTTGGAGTACAGTGCAGCGGGTGCTGTACTTCAGCAGGGCTAAATTGCAGAGGGACAGGAGCTGAGTGCTGTGGGTACCAGGAGTCCGCAGTGCTGGACTGCTCAGACTAGGCATGTGGTGGTACGTCCATCACACAGACACAAGCCTGCTTTCTGCAACCCTCCTGCCCCCAACAACTTGCTTCAGCGATTCCCAAAATCAAAGCCACTTACCAGGGGCCTCCTCTCCTGCTTGTGCTTTGCCAAGCTCTGACAGCTGCCACTGGCTAGACTCCTCCAGAGTAGAGAAGAGCTCCTGGCCGCATGCATCTCTGACCTCTGACTCATCATCTGCCTCTGGGTCCCCCACCCCCTCCACATCCTTGCCAAGATTGCCTCCTCCTGATTTGGTCCACTCTCAGCTGGCATGGAAGCCACTGAAGTATCCACAGTGGAGGTATGGTTGCCACTGAATATCGTGTCCAGCTCTTTGTAGAACCGGCAGCTCGTGGGCACAGCACTGGAGCTGCGGTTTGCCTCCCGTGCCTTGTGGTAGGTGTTCCACAGCTCCTTCATTTTGACCCTGCACTGCAATGTGTTCTAATTATGGCTCCTTTGTGTCATGGATCATTAAATCTGCCCATAGGTATCATAATTCCTATGGCTGGAGCGCAGCTGGGACTGGACAACCGCCTCTCCCCAAATGTTGATGAGGTCCAGCAGCTCAGCATTGCTCCAAGTGGGGGATCGCCTGGTGTGTGGAGCAGGCATGGCCACCTGGAAATATGCTCTGAGACTACTGCACACCTCACCAAGCAAATAGGAAGGGGACTTTCAAAATTCTGAAGGAATTTATGGGGTGGGGACGACGGTTGGTCACCTGAGGGCAGGGCAGTAGAGTTCAAACCAATGATCAGAGAGGTAAGAACAGGCATTGTGGGATACCTCACAGAGGCCAATCACAGCACTGTAATCAACCAGCATGTCTACACGGGCACTGTGGCACTGTACCCCCAGCACAGAAAGTTGAACGCCTCTCGTCGGGGTGGTTTTTGTACAGTGCAGCAACTGCGCAGTGTCTGTGGCTTGGCAGTGTGTACACCACACCTTAGGAGTTACAACACAGAAAGCTGCTTTATTGTGCAGAAACTTGCCAGTGTAGACAAGGCCTTAGTGCGCCAAAACCAGGCCAACCCTTTTCACCTGACAACCAGGGCATGCAGCTGTGGTCTTTTCTATTCGAAGAGAGCCTGATTCAGGATTGGCCCCATGGGGAAAGCCACTGGCACAGAAGGCCTTCTCTGTCAGGTATGCAGTAAGGTCCACTGGCTCTGCAGTCCCCTCCTTTTTTCACAGATAGCATTTTGGGATGGGAGGAGTTTGGTCAGGGTAATTCTGTGCACTGGCTATTTCTCCACTTGCTACAAGATGCATCATAGAAGCGTTTGGTATCTGGGTGCAAGTTAGAGCAGGAGGATGTTAACTGTCCCTCAGCCATCTCATGATCAGGTAAACAACCTACCTCCCTTCCTTGTCAGTGACAAGCTTTGCACAAGTGCAAAGATTAATTAGGCTCAAAAGACCTCCTCCTTGGCTAACCTTTGGTGAGGGCCCATCCGGGTTAACAGCACCCTTGGCTTTGCATTTCTAAGGGTAATCCAGCCTTGCATTTAACTACCAATCCTTTGAACAGTCCCATTTCATTTCCTTAAAGAAACTTACAGACTGCGAATAGAATTTAGATCACAAGACATAATACTGCCAATGTGCTGATACACCCTAACCAGTGTACTCCTCAGCAGGAACAGGCATGTCAGGTTGCTAAAAACAAGAGAGCCTCTTAGACTGCACTTGGCATTTAACTAACCTTTTGAAATCTTTGACATGTACAGCGCAAGCACTAATGAGAAGGTCACTCTGATAGTGGGTACTGTACTTTGGAATTATAATCTCCAAGGCTTTAGTAATATGATGGATTGTTTTAAAATAGCTTTGATGGAATTAATAAATGGTGGTGACACAAATTAAATATTTAAGAAATAATTCTAAAGCTACTTAAAGGTGTAGAAAAGGTAATGCAAGGTCAAAAGATCTAATCAGTGAAGAGTCACTGAAGCCATGATCCAAAGCCCACGGAAGTCCATTAATGGGTGGAATATTTGGGTTCTGTATCAACCTGAATAAATCCATAAATTGTGGCATTTGTTCAGACCCAAATAAAGCCAGTGAATGCTGCTGCCTCCTGGTTCAGTTCTCCACTATCTTGCCTAGTCAGTTATACCTGGGTAGAGTAGATGTAACACACTAGACACATTTTATACCCACTTTGCACAGGTGTGACTATGGAAGCTGCAAGGCCCTGAAACTCCAGCATCCCTCAGTTGCCAGTAAGTAGCTATCCAACATCTGCTGCCACCGTGCTATTCCCCACTCCAATGAGAACCCCCCTTACCTTCCTTGGAACAAATAATATTGGGATAGCATGCCTCTCTGGCAACAGATTTAATTATATATAAACATTTGGAACCCTTATTCTCAGGCAGCAAACCCTGGATGCAGCTGCTCCAAGGCTCCTGCATTGCTTTCCCATAGGTATGATCAGAATGGCCACAGACAGGAAGTTGTTGGTGTGGTGGTGGTTAGCTTCCTCTACACACATTTTTAAAGAAGCAAAACAGAAAGCTTAAACAGCAAAGAGTCACTAGCATAGTACTAGTGATTAGAAACCAAGCTGGCACGAACACCTCAAGTGGAGATATAATTGCTCTCTATAAATAGATCAGAGGGATAAACACCAGAGAGAGAGAGGAATTATTTTGATTAAGGGTCAGTCTTGGCAGAAGAACAAATGCAGATAAAACTGGCCATAAACAAATTTAGGCTTGAAATGAGGCAAAAGTTTCTAACCATCAAAGGACTGACATTCTGGAACTGCCTTCCAAGGGGAGCAGTGGGGGCAAAAAATTCAACTGGCTTTAAGACTGAGCTTGACAGGTTTATGGAGGGGATGGTCTAATGAAGTCACCTACAGTGGCATGTGGCCCATCAGCAACTGCCAGTAGCAAATATCTCCAATGGCTGGAGATGGGACACTAGATGGGGAGGGCTGAGTTACAGTGAATTCCAGGTGTCAGGCTAGTGCAGAGATGGGCAAACTAAGGCCTGTGGGTCACATCCAGCCCACAGGACTGTCCTGCCCAGCCCTTGAGCTCCTGGCTAGGGAAACTAGCCTCCAGCCCCTCCCTGGCTTTTCCCCCTCCCCCGCAGTCATGCCGCCGCACAGGCATCACTCTGGGCAACGGAGCGGTGCGCTCCTGCCGAGCACAGCGGCAGCATGTCTAGCTCCGGCTGGGCGGCACAGCTGCCAAACATCCTGCTCTGAGCGGCATGGTAAGGGGCCAGGGCCAGGGGGTTGGATAAGAAGTGTGGAATCCCAGGGGACAGTCAGGGAACAGGGAGTGGTTGGAAGGGGCGGAGGTTCTGAAGGCAGGGGGGTGGACGGTCAGGGGATGGGAAACAGAGGAGTTGGATAAGCATGGAAGTCCTGGGAGGCCTGTCAGGGGGCAGGGGTGTGGAGATGGGTCAGGAGACAGGGAACGAAGGGGTTGGATGGGGGGGCCTGTCAGGGGGCAGGGGTGTGGATAGGGGTTGGGGCAGTCAGGGGACTGGGAGTAAGGCCCCAGGGGGCAGTTGGGGCAGGGGGTGGTTAGGGGCAGGGGGTCCTGGGATGGGGCAGTCAGGGGACAAGGAGCAGGGAGGGTTGGATAGGTCGGACATTCTGAAGGGGGCAGTCCAGAAGCGGCACCAGAGTTTCTGGCACCCTAGGCAGAATTCAGGGGGCGGCATTTTGTGCACTCCCTATGGGGCACATAGGAACTTCCGGTTCCACTCCCATCACGCTGGCGAAGAAGGACCCTCCTCCGAAATGCCGCAGGCAACACCGGCACTCATTGAGCTGCTCAATTGCCTGCTGCTGTTTTCCGTAGCACGTCGGCAGAAGGTTCTTCTTTGGCGGCGTGACGGGGGCGGAACTGGAAGCTCCCGTGCGCCCCATGGGGAGTGCACAAAATGCTGCCCTCCGAATCCTGGCGCCTTAGGTATCCGTCTAGGGTCGTCTAATGGTAGCGCCGGCCCTGGGGCAGTTGGGGTGGGAAGTGGGATGGGGCAGATAGAGGGCTGGGCCCAGGCTGTTTCAAGAGGCACAGCCTTCCCTACCCAGCCCTCCATACAGTTTGCAACCCCAATGTGCCCTCAGGCCAAAAAGTTTTCCCACCCCTGGGCTAGTGGGTCTTGCCCATGTGCTTAAGGAATTTCCCCCAGCTCCGAAGGCAGAGACCCTGAATTTTTTTCCACCTTCCTCTGCAGCATGGGGCATGGTTCACTTGATAGTTTGAACTAGAATAAATGATGAGGTTCTGTGGCCTGTGAGGTGCAGGAGTTTAGACTAGATGATCACAGTGGTCCTTTCAAGCCTTAAATCTCAGAGTTAAAATGATGACATGAAACCAGTGACAAGTCACACTGTACCAAATACAACATTCCTCAGGGAAAGCTAAAATCAAGATTAAAAGTTGGTCACTGCAGCAGTTTCTCAACAGTTTATTACTAGACTATCATACTATTCATTTTGCAAGCACTTTTTACAATGCCTACAGGAAGCATGCTTAATAGGCAATTACATGTATACAGGACAGTCAAAGCAGCTATTGCAAAGTTACTACAGTAACTCCTCACTTAAAGTTGTCCCGGTTAACGTTGCTACCGTTGCTGATCAATTAGGGAACATGCTCATTTAAGGTTGTGCAATGTTCCCTTATAATGTTGTTTGGCAGCCGCCTGCTTTGTCCACTGTTGTAGGAATAGCAGCCCATTGGAGCTAGCTGGTGGGGGCCTGGAACCAGTGTGGACCGACAGCCCCCTCCCCCCTCCCCCATCAGCTCCCCGCTCCCCTAAGTTCCTGTACATCAGCTGCCCAGCAGGCTCTCAATTGCTGGCAGTTCAGCTGTCCCTCCCCCCACTGCCACGTGCTGCTCCTGCCCTCTGCCTTGGAGCTTCTCCCAGCAGCCTCCTGCATGCTGTGCGAGGAGGTGGGGGAAGCAGGAGACTAATGTCAGGGTCTCCCCCTCCCCCCACTCCTGCCCCCCTGCTTACCCCATCTCCACAGAGCAGCGGGAGACAATGACATGACAGGACAGGACTCAGGACAGAGGGAGCATGCTGGCAGCATGCTGCACTTGCTGATCTACTTAAAAAGGCAATGTACTTAGAGTGCAGTCAGCGTACTTAAAGGGGCAATGCGCAGCTGGCTCGCTGTCTCACACACAGGGTGTATGTCTCTGTCTGCCATGCTGTCTCCCCTCCCTCCATTTGTGCTGCCTTGTAGAGTGTGAGGTTACATTAACAACAATGTGTTAACCCTTGAGGGCTCAGCTGTTCTAGTTCATCATTTAGCAGTAAGGCATTCCCTGGGAAATATCCCACCCTCTGACTTCACCACCTCAACCAAGCTTAACAATCCTCATTGCTATGTACAGTATTAAATTGTTTGTTTAAAACATATACTCTGTGTGTGTGTGTGTATGCATAATATAGTCATTTGGTGAAAAAAATTGCCCTGGACCCCTCCCCCCCTGCATTTACGTTAATTATTATGGGGAAATTAAATTCGCTTAACATCGTTTTGCTTAAAGTCGCATTTTTCAGGAACATAAATACAATGTTAAGTGAGGAGTTACTATATAGTACTACTCAATAAATCAAGGTATTTCATTAGCTAATTAACATGATAATGTACTAATCTTATTTTGAAATGAGCTGTATGTATTCAAACAATACAATAATTGGTTGATTGCAATTAAATAGCCTTGCTAAATCTCCCTTATAAAGAGCAAAAAGAGTTCTCTGGGATTCCATCTACATGCAGATAAGTATGTCTTCACACTAGCATAAGAGGATAGGGTGTTTTGAGCACAACTGCCATGAAAAATCAGTGTTTTTGCCTCAACTCATAATCTAGCAATTGTGGAAAAACAGCTTCAGCCATCAAAAAGAAAATTGGAAATCAGATTTCAGAGCCATTGAGAGTGACTGTAGTTTAGTGGTGAACTCCTGACCAAAGGGCTAGTCAATTCTCTAATCATGAATGAAAAATAGGTTGGAAAAAAAATGGAAGTCAGCATAAACTCAATGGACTTTCACCATAGAGATGAGACAGACAGAAACAAAACCCTCTTATTTGGAACAAATTGGTAAGTCACTGAACTGCATGTAATACAACTGGTTGTGGAGCCAGCATCACAACTCCTAGTATATGCAGTGGGAGAAAAGATACATGAGCCTCTATAATGCAAACATGTCCACAGTTATAAAAAAAACAGACTAGGGATGAATATGTTAGTAGAGTGGTTCTCAAACCATTTTTTTCCACGGACCACTTGAAAATTGCTGAGGGTCTCAGTAGACCACTTAATGATCTTTCCAAATGTTGTTTGTACCGTTAGCTGACTGTTGTAAAGCGCTTTGGATAAAAGCACTATATAAAAAAAACTTAATAATGAACTTTTTTTGTTCTACAAATAAAAGCACACAACTCATATTTTAAGATCAGTAGTCTTACCTTTCTAATGCGATGGATGTGCCCTCTCTCCCCTGCTGCGGCAGCCCCCAAACTGGTGCTGGGAAGGAGTGAGGTCTCTCCCCCACCACAGCAGCCACAGAGCTGAGGCTGGGAAGGAAGATCATCTCTCCTTGGCAGCCACAACCCTGGAGTTGGGGAAAGTTGCCTCTTTCTCTGGCCACCACAGCCCTGCACATCTCAAATCCGCCCCACTCCCTCTTCTAACCCCGCTGCCCCCTCCCACCTACCCCCATATTTCCCCCCAAGGCCACCACCTCACGTTACATGTGCATCTTCTCCAGGGTCAGGCACCTAATTAGTGGAGCCAGACCTGTGTGACCAGTTTGAGAACCTCTGTGTTAGTGCAATCGATCTAGTAATTTTCCATGCTTCATGAAAGCTCATATGTTTATGCAATTACATTAGTTTACTGTGAATTTATAACTGCAAGTGTGAGCAGCTAAATAGCTGTACAAGGCTGTAACTGATTGTATACTCAGCTAATACTCAGCTGGTTTTCATATTCCTGACCAATATGCATTTATATGGTAATATGTGTTTTACAGTTGGCTGTTTTATAAGGATCTTCAAGAGCATATGTTTTAAAATCAGCATTTTTCTTATTATGTAGGAAAAGTCATCCTAACAGTTCACTGTTTGGATGGCAACAGCATTCACCAGTCAAACCACTCAAAGTTTCCCATTCATTTGTTCAACACCATGCAGTAAAAGAAGATATCAACATGGAAAATTTGCCTTTGACTGTCCATTTTCTAACAGAGAGCCATGTACTGCAGGAAGAACTTTAGTCAAAATGATAAGAATGGAAATATCCTGGACTAACTTTTTTTTCCCCTAAAACAACCATATTTCTAATGAATGGTATTTCCTATAGCTCTATAACAATGAAAAACTCACACCAATTGTGATGTATCTACTTTTTCAGAGATATGCTCATCCTTGCATATAGCTGCATTTCAGCTAGTCCTGTTGTCAAAGTAATATATGACAGTTAGGAAGCATAGGTAAGCCTCAAATCAACGTGTGTGTTGGATTTAACCTTGCTCTGCATTTTTTCTGCCCTATGTAGTATGCAATAACTCTGTAAGAATTTAAATGAAAGGCCTGGTCTACACTACGTGTTTAAACTGATTTTAGCAGCGTTAAACCGATTTAACGCTGTACCCATCCACACGAGGCCCTTTATATCGATATAAAAGGCTCTTTAAATTGGTTTCTGTACTCCTCCCCAACGAGAGGAGTAGTGCTAAAATCAGTATTACCATATCGGATTAGGGTTAGTGTGGCCGCAAATCAAC